>NC_142176.1:2314428-2514428 GCF_026936395.1 Plectropomus leopardus | reverse complement strand
GAGAAATAACAGTCCTGAGGGGGAAGTATGGAAGGCAAAAGGCGTAAATCAGTTAAATCTGCTGTTAGGTTTATTTTCCATTACAGCAGGAATATTCCTCAGTGACCGGGTTCATGTTTAGTCTTCCAGAAGTCGCCAGAAAACTAAAAAAAATCAGAATAAATATTGTTTGTACCTCAAGTCAACACAATTACTAACAATTCAATCAATATTAAGTGAAAAATACCCCAAAAATAATCTTTAAAAAATAAATAAATATGTTTTGCCCCCCACAGTCCCTAAATGATCTCGATGATGTTTTTTCTCGTCTCGGCAGGGAGTCAAACAGTCCTTCACTGAGGTCATCAAAGCCAACATCGGTGACGCTCACGCCATGGGACAGCAGCCAATCACCTTCCTCCGTCAGGTGAGGGCTTGACAGACGTTCATTTAGGAGCCAACCAGCTGTCGTTGTTTTTTTTGTTTTGTTTTTGTTGTTTTTATAGATTGAGTCATTCCCAGAATCGGCCCCGATTCTGCAAAATGATGAACTTAGTTTTTTGTCGACAGGCTTTTTTTTTTTTTTTTTTTACATATGTTTTCATCATTATTTGATAATTTTGTTGAAAATGTGTGAGGATGTAAAATCTTCGTTATTCGTGTGTCTGACGCTCTTCGCCCTGCAGGTCGTTGCTCTGTGTTGTTTCCCAGAGCTGCTCGACAGCCCGGCTTTCCCCGAAGACGCCAAGCAGCGAGCGCAGCGCATCCTGCAGGACTGCGGAGGACAGAGCCTCGGTGAGAGCAGGGAGGCGGGGCCACAGACCCAGGGGCCAAAGTGTAATGACAGCCCCTCCGGGCTTCACAGACAAAATATCTCATATATCTCAAATTAACACACTCTGACCACGATGATGAAAAATGAATTACCAATAATTAAAACAGGATATTAAAAAAACAAACAAAGCAAAAGTAACCAACGTCCGAAAAGTAGTATTTAGAAGTAAAACATATTTTATATCATTATTCTATTTTTTTTCTATTATTATTTATTCTTCTTCTTCTTTTTTTACATATAAATATATATATTTGATATTTTTACTTCTTTAAAATAAATTAGTGAAACATGCACAAGCCAAGACTGGTAACTTCTACATGTCTGATTTATTATTATTATTATTTTATTTATTATTATTATATTTCACTTTGTTTTTATGATTATTTTTATTATTACATTGTATTTTTTCCTATTTTATCTGTGTAAATGATAAAGTATAAACGTCTTCTCATACCAAATGACTGTATTTTGAAAACATAAATAAAGTTGCAAAAACATGATTATAATATATAATGTATATTATATGATAATAATAACCATTGAGCATGTTGTGTGTCTGCAGGCTCGTACAGCGCCAGTCAGGGGGTGGACTGTATCCGTCAGGACATCGCCGACTACATCACGCGCAGAGACGAGGGCGTGCCGTCTGACTGGAACAACATCTACCTCACCACCGGAGCCAGTGACGGCATCATGGTACCACAACACCTTAACATTTAATAAAAATTAAAATACTTCACAGCAGCTGGCTGCTAGTTTTCAGATCCATTTTTAAATTCTTTTATTAGTTTTTAAGTCACCACATGGCGGCAGGCGCACCAGACGGCCTCTCAGATCCTCCAAAAACGCCCCAAAAACAACATCCTGCCGGAGGATCTGAGAGGAGCTTTTAAAGTGAAAGCAGATCTTTTTAAGCTGGCTTTTACGTTTCTTCTCACGATCCAAATTTTATGGTTTTTACTTAATCCATTTTTTACGATCAATAATTGAAGATGAATTTTTGAAGATCAGGTTTTTAAAGTTCCATTTTTTAAGATCAATTTTTAAAGATCCCTTCTTCTTTTTTAAGATCCATTTTTGCTTATTTCTTGTTTTTGTTTCTTTAATCAAACTTTAAAGCATTTTAAAATCTTTGATTTGTTTGAAAGCTGCTATACAAATCAAAATTTGATTGATGATTGATTGACACGTGGAGCACCAAATGTTGTTGATTTCTTTCGGAGACAAACTCGCTTTTGTTGTGTTGAAGAAGTTTAAAAACATCTGCGTCTGGTTGCTGACGCTGTGTGTGTGTCTCGTTTCGGGAAACAGCCTCTGGAAGCGGTTTGTCTTGTTTCAGAGCATCCTGAAGCTGCTGGTTTCGGGTCAGGGCGCCTCCAGGACGGGCGTGATGATTCCCATCCCTCAGTACCCGCTCTACTCTGCAGCCATCTCCGAGTTAGAGGCCGTGCACATTAACTATTACCTGGACGAGGAGAACTGCTGGGCGCTGGATATCGAGGAGCTGCAGCGAGCGTATCTGACCGCCAAACAGCACTGCCAGCCCCGAGTCCTCTGCATCATCAACCCCGGAAACCCCACCGGTACGACAACGGCCACACTTTATCACTTTATCTATTAAAACTTTATATAAAGTGCAAGAGCCATTACTCTAATGTACTGTATTTACTGTGCTTTTAACCCTTTAACGCCCTTTAACTAGTTTCCTTGTGCTGCAGTCAGGCGTCTGAAACTTTGAAGCAGATTAATTTGATTTCTTTTCAAAAATGCGTTTCACAGATTGCAAGAAATTAGTAAGAAAATAACTTTAAAAAAAGTAGTTTAGGATGAAAACAAAATTATCCAAAAATATGGGGAAAAAATATATTTGTTATGATTTGAATTTTATATTTAGAATTGTGTAACAGTGTACATTTTCAGCACTTTTTAAGTCCATTTTGTGTTTGGCTTTCATTTTTTTTCTGCTTATTTTCAGGTGATTTTCTTGTAATTTTTGTGCTAATTTTTGGGCCGTGTCTAGTTAAGGTGCTCATTGCCTGCTCCGCATGTTTTTAAAAGAAATCAAACCAGTTTGGCCTGCTGGACATGCTGGCCTATTTTTACTGTAAAGCACTTACAATATTATTATAATTATTATTTTTATTATTTAGGAAAAAAACATTAAGGAAATGGTGACTTTTTTTATGAAACGAATTAAATAAATTGTTTAAAAATAATAATAATTATTATTATTATTTTTTAAAAAAACATTAAGAAAATGATTAGTTTTCTTATGAAAGGAATTAATATAAAAATAATATAGAAATAAAGAAATAATAATAATTGTATTTTTTTATTATTATTATTGTTATTATTAAAGTAGATTAGAAAAAGAAAGATAACACAACAATTATATGAATTATCAGTTTCAGTCTGCGTTTGCCGCTCTGCTGCTCCGTCTGTGCCCAGAGCAAAGACAGAAAGAGACGCAGCTCCAAAACTTGAGATATTCTTGATAGTGTGACGATGCATCACAGAGAAATGAACGATGAGCGTGAAATGACGTGTGACCTCACCTCGGTGTGTCTCCAGGTCAGGTGCAGAGTAAGAAGTGCATCGAGGAGGTGCTCCACTTCGCCTACGAGGAGAACCTGTTTGTCATGGCTGACGAGGTAACTCCCACCGCCGGCTCACAGTCCACAGAAATCCTCTTTTTTATTATATTTAAAAACTGATGCGCCTTCATTTTAAATGTCAAACCGTCCAGATGTTGTGTTTCTGTGGGACATCGGCTCCGCCACACAGTCTGTGTTCAGAGCGGCAGGAATTCCTGCAGCTCCTGAACGTGTCGCTGATATCCCACTTCTTTTGTCGTTGTACCAGTTTGGCTCTGAAGCCGGTTGCTATGGTGACGGCACAGTTCATACGAGGTGATTGAGGTGCTTAAAGTCCTGAAGTACCTTGAAAATCAAGCATTTTTTTAACTTGGTCCTTGAAAAAGTACTTGAGTATAATTAAGAGGAGAGAATAAGGAGTTTTTTAATGGAAAGTATTCAAGAAATGTTTTAAATTTTTTGTCAGTATAATAATAATAATGATGGATCAGACTTATAAAGCACTTTTCAGAGTCCTCAAAGACGCTTTACATAGGAGATATAACAACAAAAAAACACTAAACTAACAGTAAATTCTTTAATGTAGTTTAATAAATACATTTCAAGTTTTTTTAATGGTTTCTACTGTTTTAGGGCATTTCAAGGATTTTAGGAAATTTCAATTTAAGTTGTTTCTACAAATTTAGGTAATTTTGAGGATTTTAGGACATTTAGAAGGGTTTAAGGACGTTTGTAGGATTTAAGGACATTTCAAGGATTTCAGGATGTTTCTAGGATTTTAGGACATTATGGTTTTAGTTAGGATTTGGTGCAGGGGATCCTCCACTGGCTTCCACTTTGCTAAAAAAGCTCTATTTTGATGTTTTATGCATTCTGGCAGCTTTTGTATAAAAGGACCTTTTGAAACCTATAAAATGCTAAAATTCACAGAACAAGGACAGCAGCACACCATAAAGACAAAAAACGGAAATAAATAAAAAAAATTCAACAGCAAAAGTGTTTTATCACAAATATTCGTGTGAGCAGCGTGAAGCAACAGCAGTTTTCAGCACAGCCTGAATAATTGAAGCTGTTATTAATAATAAGTGCATTTTAGCTGGTAGCATGTGTTTGCCTCATTTTTAATTTGCACAGTTCTCTCGCAACAGATGGTTGTGAAGGAAACAATTTCATCCTTGAAAATGAGTACTTGAGAAGGTGCTTGAAAGTGCTTGAATTTGACATGTCTGTCTGTGTGAACCCTGGACCAGGTTTACCAGGACAACGTGTACTCGTCAGACTGTCAGTTCCACTCCTTCAAGAAGGTGCTGTACGAGATGGGCCCCGAGTACTTCAACAACGTGGAGCTGGCCTCCTTCCACTCCACCTCCAAGGGCTACACTGGAGAGTGAGTGTCCTCTGCACACACACACACGCACGCATGCAGACACACACACACACACACGTACACACACACACACACACACACACACACACACACGCACGCATGCAGACACACACACACACACACACACACGCACGCAGACACACACACACACACGCACACACACTGATCTCATTACAGAGAAAGTACGAGCATTTCAAAGCGTAAAATGTGCTTTTAGTATTTGATTTTGATACAGTAAATTATTCAAAAGTGTGTGAGCTCTTTATTTAAAATCCGCTTTAAACAGAATAAGATATTTGCAGCTGAACTGTTTAGAGTGTTTAATTATAACTTGTTTTTAAAATTGTTTTTAAATACACTTTTATTCTGAATTGCCTCACTGGCCTGGTTTTTTTTGGAAAGAACTTTGGACTGCATTTTTTGTATGAAAAGTGCTGTATATATATTATTATTATTTTAATTATTGTTATTATTATTACTATCATCATTATATTATTTTTATTATTATCATTGTTATTAGTATTTTTTTTATTATTTTTTGATTTAATAATAATAATAATAATAATAATAATTATTATTATTATTATTATTATTATTATTATTATTATTATTATTATATAGCCTCCACTGTTGTTCAGTAATACTCAAGCCTGCATGTTTTTAAATGCAAAGTGATGAAATAAATATTTTGGGTGACTGCAGTTCGTGGTCATAATTATAAACACAAATAAGTTTCGGATGCACACATGAAGACACAACTTAGTGCAGTTTAGTCCAATTTTAGACTTTTTAACGTCGTATAAATGTTTAGGCATAGGCAGTAGAATTTTATTTTTTTATTATTATTATTTTCATTTTTTTTTCTATCTGACGTTGCATTTTGAAATCTAAAAAAAAAAAAAGACAGTATGTCTCTGGCCTTTATTTATTTCTGTAGTTTATTTGAAAAGGACAGTGCAGATAAACGCAGTCTTCTTCTCATCCGATCTGCGCTCGGCTCTTTCAGGTGCGGTTTCCGTGGCGGCTACATGGAGGTGTTGAACATGGATCCCAAAGTGAAGGCCCAGCTGGTCAAACTGCTGTCTGTGCGTCTCTGTCCTCCCGTCCCCGGACAGGCTGCCATGGACGTCATTGTGAACCCCCCCAAAGAGCACGAGCCCTCGCACGCTCAGTTCATCAAGGTGTGTGTGTGTGTGTGTGTGTGTGTGTGTGTGTGTGTGTGTGTGTGTGTGTGTGTGTGTGTCTGTCTGTGTCTTTGTGTGTCTGTGTGTCTGTGTGTCTGTGTCTGTCTGTGTCTGTCTGTGTGTGTGTGTGTGTGTGTGTGTGTGTGTGTCTGTGTCTGTCTGTGTCTTTGTGTGTCTGTGTGTGTGTCTGTGTCTGTCTGTCTGTGTGTGTCTTTGTCTGTGTGTGTCTGTGTGTGTGTGTGTGTGTGTGTGTGTGTGTGTGTCTTTGTCTGTGTGTGTGTGTGTGTGTGTGTGTGTGTGTGTGTGTGTGTCTGTGTCTGTATGTGTGTGTCTGTCTGTGTGTCTTTGTGTGTCTGTCTGTGTGTGTGTCTGTGTCTGTGTGTGTGTGTCTGTGTGTGTCTGTGTGTGTGTGTCTGTCTGTGTGTGTGTGTGTGTGTGTGTGTGTGTGTGTGTGTGTGTGTGTGTGTCTGTGTGTGTGTGTCTGTGTGTGTGTCTGTCTGTGTCTGTGTGTGTGTGTGTGTGTGTGTGTGTGTGTGTCTGTGTGTGTGTCTGTGTGTGTGTATTTCAGGAAATTTCTAGGATTTTTAGACATTTCTAAAATGTTAGGATGTCTCTAGTATTTCAGGACATTTCTGTGATTTTAGGACATCAGGGTCTCAGCTCCCTCTGTCGGCAGCGTGTTGGATCCTCCTCTGGCACTTTTTGATCAATAAGCTGGATTTTGGTGCAGTTTTATCTCACACCTTCTGTACTCTGACCGCACAGAACAGTTCCCAGTGTGTCGTCTGATTTTATTGAGAATTACAAACTGGAGCTCACACTTCACACCTGCTGTGTGAATGTTTCTCTCTGTGACTGTAAAGACGTTTTATGTGTCACGTCGGTGTTTTTTAGGAGAAGAGCTCCGTCCTGGGTGAACTGGCTCACAAAGCCGGACTCACAGAGCAGATCCTGAACTCGGTGCCGGGGATCAAATGTAACCCGGTCCAAGGCGCCATGTACGCCTTCCCTCAGATCTTCATCCCTCCTGGAGCCATCCAGGAAGCTCAGGTGTGTCTCTGCACGCTCTCCTCGCGTTTCCTGATGATCTCTTAAACAGAAATGTGTTGTGATGTGAGAATGATTTAGAGGCAGCGCCGTGTCGGTGCACTACCGGGATTTGTACGCAGGTTCATTATGAACCGAAACGTCTCACAGTGTCTCAGCTAACAGTGAAGGTCTCTGTGTCCCCGCAGTCCCTGTCCATGGCCCCTGACATGCTGTACTGTCTCAAGCTGCTGGAGGAAACTGGAATCTGTGTCGTTCCGGGAAGCGGATTCGGGCAGAGGGAGGGAACGTATCACTTCAGGTCAGACGCCAACACTTCTGCCACCGTCATGATGTTCAGCACTTCAGGTTTTTAACATGATTTCAGATCCTGGTCTAAGATTTGACCTGTTAAGAGTTAATGAATGATCATGAAAAACCTAAAAAAAAAAGTCTGTGTTATTTTACAAGCCTTCATAAAAACACATGATGTGTTCAAGGACTGTCGGAAATTTCAGAATCCAAACATAACAGTCTCTGGCTGTGATAAATGGTCATTTTGGTGATACTTTTTTAAGGAAAAGAAAAAATGCCTTTTTTGTTTTGAAAAATTTCCCTAAAAAATTAAAGAAAAAAAGTGTCTAACTCTTTTTCTTTAAAAATTTCCTTTTTTTTGGTGACGCCTGTTCTACAGTATATTTGTCATGTTCAATGTCTGACAGAAGATAAATATTTAAACCAAAATTAACCTGATGATATCTTCATATCTCACTGAGGATTTAAAGGGAAGCTTTAAGCTCGACAGAAATAGTGATTTGATGTATATCGTGATAAATATCGATATTGACTGATAAAAAAAAAAATATTGTGATAAGACTTTATTAAGTCACAAAAAGTTCTTGGTAAAATGTGAACGAACGCTGTAAATAATTTTATCATTTCATTTTGATTAATTTCTGAAAAGTGAGTGTTGGCAGACTCCAGCTGCTACATGTGGAGAGCAAAATCTTAAACTCTTAATCGTAAAAGTTTTTTTATTGGAAGAACAATGTAAGGAGTACAAATCACAGAGCACCTAAATTTTCACCCTTTTTTCCCTTTTATTTCATGTTTTCTCCGCCTCCCCTCCGTAACAGAAAAACCAAAAACAACCGAAATCACAACAATTCTGACAAAAGCCATGTTGCAGTAACACCAATACTCTTAAACAGACAAGAAAACAGAAACATTCGGATGAAAATGACCACAAAAAAGCAAACAAATGGGAAAAGTGCAAAATAAATCAAACACAATAAATGAATAAATAGATTAACCCTTTAAAACCTGAGCATTTTTTTCAAAACATTAGGAGAAGACAAAATATTATTTAAAATTAGCACATTTAAAAAAAAAAATTAAAATTAGCACAAAAAAGATAAAATAATAAAATATAAAGGAATGACTTGGAAAAAAGTGTTCATAAACAAACACGTACATATTTCCGTGACATGATTTTTAAAATATAAATGTTAGTTTTCTTTTTTTAATATACATCTAAAAATCTCTCCTTTTAAAAAAACAACAGATTTTTCGGTCGTTTTCTTCTCATTTTTTCATAATTTCTTGCGGTTTGCAGGGCATTTTATGCCAAGTTACTGTTTTTTTTGTTCGTTTTTGTAAAGAAACCAGTATATTTTTTCAGATTTCAGAGGTTTTAATGGTTGTAAAAGGCGTCACTGATGACAAAAAAACGTCCCACAACCAGGCTGGGAGCTCAAAGACTCAGTATAATTTAGGACATGTGCTTTTCAGTTTTTCATGTTTTTTTTATGTTGTTTTTTTTTAGGATGACCATCCTGCCGAGCCCAGAGAAGCTGAAAGTCCTGCTCGGGAAGCTGAAGGAGTTCCACCTCCGGTTCCTGGAGGAGTATTCACAGCAGGAAGCTCCGCTCAGCAGAGAAACGTCAAAACACCCAGACTGAAGCTTTAAAAAACGCGCGACGGCGTGTGTGTGACGTTAAAACCGCTTTGAGTTGACTCGTTTTTCAGAAATGTGTGACAGAAATATTGTGCCTTCTCCTCACGCGACGTCTGAAGAGGGAAAGGCTCATTCTGCTCTCCCGTCACGCTCTCGTCGATCTTTGCTCTGTGGCGAACGTCCTCTGAGAGTCTTATATTCACGCATCCGCTCCTCATCTCCACACACACACACACACACACACACACACACACACACACACACAGCCATGCTCAGCTCACACAGCTGACGCTCAGCCAAGGACACATCCGCTTGATTTTAGGCGTATGAGGAGTTTGTGCCTCTTTAAATGCCTCCGTAGAAGTGCAGCTACAGTTTTACAAATGTCATTTTTTTTTGTTTGTTTCTGTATTTAACATTAAAGTGTCTGCTCATATCACAAAATAAATATTTAAACTGTATTTTGTGTCACCTGTCTCCTCATTTTAGATATCTGTTTCTTAGATTTAGACTTTTTTTTCTTTGAAATTTCAAAAAAAATCACCAAAAACTCTTAAAGATAATCCCCCCCTTTTTCTTTCAAAATTGCCAAATATTTTAAAAAAAAAAAAAAGAAAGAAAAAAAGGCAATTTTTGTACTTATTAAAAAATGCACTTTTTTCCTTGAAAAACATTAGTTAGTTTTTTTTCTTTAAACATCGCCAAACATTTTTACAGAAAAAAAAATCAAACCCTTTGGGCCTGCAGGTTTGAACATTAAAGTGTCGGCTCATACCACAAAATAAATATTTAAACTGTATTTTGTGTCAGTGGTCTTTACATTTTAGATATCTGTCTCTTTGATTTCTGCCTCCATCGTGGTGTAGTACAGTACATTTCTTTCTTTAAAATTTGAGAAAATTACAATACTTTTCTTTTAAAATTGTCAGAAACCTTTAAGGAAAAGTGGTCAAAATAAAAAAGCCAAAAAAATAAAGAAAAAAGGCTTTTTTTTTTTAATTGCTGGAAATGTTGTCTTTAAAAAAATAATTTAAAAATTGCCAAACATTATTTATTTATTTATTTATTTTCCATTTTTATGGGCATTTTTACCTTCATTTGCCTGTGCAGGAAAGATGGGAAACATGTGCATTGCAGTGTAGCTGAAAATAGGCTTTTAAAGACATAATGATGCATTGTGTGTGTGTGTGTGTGTGTGTGTGTGTGTGTGTGTGTGTGTGAAATGTTCTGTTTTTTTCTGATAACTTTCACTCCTGTGCTGTTTGCTCATTGGCTCCAATACCTACATCTGGTGTAAATATAAAATAAAATAAAATAAAAATTATCGTGGACTGAGGGTGCATTTTCCCCAGGTCACTGAGGGAGGCTTCAGGAAAAATATTTGCAGCTTTAGGAAAAATAAACAAATAATAAATAAGTAAATAAATGAATAAATATTAGATATTTAAGTAAGTTAGTATGTTAGTGAATAAATAAATATTAAATAAGCAAGTAATTAAGTAAATAAATAAATGAACAAACAAACTAAGTCACACCCAGGCACCTTGCTCCTGTGATAAATAAAGAACAGTCCCTTAGAATAATGTTCCTGGATCCTGTTTTTCAGCGGTAGGTGGCGATATGAACCTAAATCTGATATTTCAAAAGAGAAGAAGAAGAAGACAGACGCCGGAGGCGGAAGTGTGTCAGAAAACATGGCTGCGTCCTGTGTGGACACATTTAGGATAAACTGGTAACAGACACAGAGACTGTCTTCATGTCCATCTCGGACAGTTTCGACGCTTATTGTACTGAGCTGAAGACTCAGCTGGGGACAGGATGTGGACAAAGTCTCTGAGGATCATAAACCTGCTGCACCGCTGCAGTGTCTTCAGGAGGACAGCTGTTGGGGGACAGACTCAGATCCGCAGGCTGCTGTCCTCCTCCGGACCCCCCTGGAGGATCCTGTTCTTCGGCTCCGATCAGTTCGCGATGGAGTCTCTGAAACTGCTGTCAGACAGCAGGTGAGACACTCTGCACACCTTTACACACACACACACACACACACACACACACACACACACACACACACACAGGTCAGTGGTACTCAACCCATGGCCCGCGGCCAAATCTGGGCCCTGACAGGCTGCCAGGTGGCCCTCCAACCACTTTCTGTTTCACTATAAAAATAAAGCGTTTCACTCTGTGAGTTGTTTTTATATTTATATATATGTTTTTTTTTTAAAGTGCAAATGCAGGATCCCAGCTAGCAAATTTGGGTTCTAAAAACATTCTGAGAACGTTTAAAAGCAACCACTGAATGTTTTATTAACGTTTACAGCGGCAAGTTTTCTTTATGTTCCCAGAACGTTGTTCTTTAAATTCCATCAACATTCTCTATACACATAAAAAATGTTACAATTTTTTGACATTGTTAGCATATCGCATTACATTTTCATGTAAATAATGTTGTCTAATCTCAGTCTTTAATAACATTTTCTGAATGTTGCTTTGAAAATGTTCTCCCTTTGTTCTCATGTAACATTGTAGGAACGTTTCATAAAAATAAGAACGTTCTGTGATCTGTCACCTCTCAACATCACAGAAACGTCCTCATAATGTTGCAGTTCAAACATCACGTCTTAGTCAGTATTTAACCTCACAGGAACTTTATTTAAAACGATCAACATTTGTGAAATGTTCTCTGAAAATCAAATCAAAATATTGTCTTTAAAAGATTATTGCAAACTTTTAGGGAACGTAAGCCAATGTTGTGGGAACGTTCCCGCAAGCTGGGATCCCCGCAACACCCGACAGAGGTCCGAGCTAAGACCATAATATCCTAAAATCTTAGAAAAGTCCTGAAATCCAAGAAAAATCCTAGATATGTAATTAAATCTTGGAAACGTCTTCAAGTCCAAGACATGTACTAAAATCCTAAAAATGTCCTAAAATCTCAGAAACATGTATGGGGCTTTTGCGACTGGCCCCTGTCCTCCTGTAATTTTGCAAAGTGGCTCCAAAAATAAGAAAGCTGCTTCACACCTTTCACTGTCACAAATACACACAGCTGATGTTGCATCACACAGTGCAGCATATTATGGGATGTGCTTATTTAATCAGAGAAGAAAAGATGAAACACTTCAGGTCAAACTGCAGCTTAAAAAAAACCCAAAACTTTGGGGCTCCTGCCCCAAACACTGACAGTGGATATAATTAGTCATTAATTGCATGATGACAAACGTCCGTGTTGTGTCTGCAGGAGCTCCAGTGGACAGGTGGTGGCGTCCTTGGAAGTGGTCACGTTGTCCGGTGACGTCCCGGTGAAGAAGTTTGCTCAGCAGAACCACCTGCCCCTCCACAGCTGGCCTCCGGACACCGCCGACGGACAGTTTGACGTCGGGGTCGTGGTGTCTTTCGGCTGTTTGCTGCACGAGAGTCTGATCAACAAGTTCCCATAGTGAGTGTCTCCGTCTGTCCGTCACTTTGTCTCTCAATGTGAAGACACTGTCCTCAGGAGACACTGAGATTTTTAACATGTGACCGCTCACACAGCAGACTGTAGGATTTATAGGAATAAGAGTGTCCACATAGTTTTGGCCATATTGTGTATTCATAAAACGACTAATTAAACTCAGTGACTACATTAAAGAAAACTGCACAGATGAATTTTCAGAATTTTAACCCTTTAAATGCAAGATTTTTGTCATGATGCCACTATGTTTTTAGATGAAAAAAACTAAAAGTTTATCCTGCATTCTAAGTAGATTATTAATTTTTAAATTATAGATTAACAGCAACATTGATTTATTTGATTTTTCTGCTTTTTTTGTGCAGACTCAAATACTTACAGCTCATCACACAAAATGACTTTTCAAAATCAGGCTGTAAAAAAATATTATATTAAATTAAATAATATACATTTATTAATATTATGTAGTTTTTTAGCCAACATCAGTCCTAAACATAAATCTCAAATTTTCGTTAATTTTCAGAATTTTAACCTTTTAAATGTCAGGTTTTGTCATGATGTCACCATGTTTTTAAATGGAAAAAAATGAAAAAAAAAAATTTCAATATAATATATGCAAAGTAGATTTTTTTTTTTAGATTTTTTTTTTGTTTGTTTTTTGAATGATCCCAGTCTGGGATATGTCAGTGTGTGAGTGTAGCTGCTGACAGTCTGGGATATGTCAGTGTGTGAGTGTAGCTGCTGACAGTCTGGGATATGTCAGTGATCAGCAGCTACATTGACTGTGACAGGTCACCTAGTGGAAATAGCATGTATTTCCTCCATATGCCAAATATGGTCAAAATGACCTCATCAGGTGGAAAATAGTCAAAATGACAAATTCAGAGTCAAAAGCCCAGAATGACACCCAGAAATAATACAAGTCCTGTTTTTCTGCTCTGATGGCTGTGGGATCAATTTTATTTATTATTTGTTTATTTTTCCTAAAGCTGCAATATTGTAGGAGCTGAGCTGCAAATTCACTGATTACACTCAAATACACAATCTGGACTACATTTAGGACACATGCATGAGCACAGACACAATATTTTATCAAATAAAGAATGAAAAGTGTGTTAAATGCTCCAAACAGCCCTAAGGGTTAAAACAAGGCAGCATAGTGGTGTTAGCCTGCAGCCACCACATATACTGTACTCATGCTGCCTTCATGTGCTCCTCGGCCCTCCAAGTTGTAATTGCGAGCTATTAGCTCTAGAAAACAAGCAAACTTTTACTATAAAGCAGCCAGGCGCGTATATGAACATTGATAACAACATTATTTTATAACACGAGGAGTCAACTTGACGTCATTAATGCATAAACTTAAAAAAAATGTATTAAATATCAATTTTGATCACATGTTAAGTGTAATATGGTATTAATGTCAACTGCTGTCCATATAAAAAGATATAGATTAAATATAAAAATATACAAAACCTAAAATAATATACAAAAAAATATATATACAAATATATAAAATGCATAAAATATAAAGTAATGATAATAAATAAAGATAAATAAACTGGTTATATAATAAACAGATTTCAACCTATTGTTTAAACTCTTCCAGCATTTAAACGTCTTCTTTGTAGTTTCGTGTTGTTCCTACTTTTCGACCTCAGAGCTCATGAACTCCACCAAGTCGGAAGAACGACTTCCCGAATCGGGACCTACGACCTCCTGACGTCACATGAACCCAGCATTAGACAGAGTATTTTCCACCACGTTATTTATGTTTGCACGCTCCGTTATTGCAGCGGGATCGTGAACGTCCACCCCAGCCTGCTGCCCCGGTGGCGAGGTCCCGCCCCCATCTTCCACACCATCCTGCACGGAGACACTGTGACGGGCGTCACCATCATCCAGATCCGCCCTCACAGGTAGGCAGACGGGAACCTCTTCCTGTTTCTATGCCTCTATGCTGGCGTCGGTCCCACTCTCCGGATATCTCAAGAACGTCTTTAAGGAATTTCTTCAAATTTAGCACAAACGTCCACTTGGACTCAAATATGAACTGATCAGATCTGACGGTCAAAGATCAAAGGTCAAGGTCAAAGTGACCTTTTGTCCATCTCATTCTCATTTTATACAACAATATTTATAATTATCTTAATTACATATTATTATTTTATTATTTATTTGTTTTTTATTTATTATTATTATTTTATTTTATTATTATTTTATTATATAAAATTATTATATTTTTTAAGCACTTTCAAAGGCCATATCCTTTTTTTTTCTCCAAATTTTAGGGTCATTTTGTCTGTTATTGCTTTCTTTAATTTCTTCTAATGGCCACCATTAGTGTTGGTATGAGATTTTTGCAGTTGGATAACAATCTCAAAAAATATCACGGTTTCACAGCGTCACCGTATTCAGTGTCAAACAACTATTATTATTATTATTATTATTATTATCATTATTATTATTATTATAATTGCTGTTTTTATTGTTGGTGTTATTATTATTATTGCAATGGCCTTAAATGATTGAAAACAAGTTACAAGAAATTAGTAGATTTAAAAAAAATCTTTTTGAAAGATAGGGACAATGTCTTGGGGAAAAAGCAAGGGAAAATATATTTATAATTATCATTATCACATATTTAACATCATGTTACAAAATTACTATATTTTTTAAGTACTTTTCAAAGGTCATTTCCTTGTTTGTTTTTTATTTTTATTTTTGTAACTTTTTGCACATTTATTGATCATTTAATTGTTTTAATCGTTGCTTTCTTCCCATGTTTTTTTAATTTTAAATAAGCCAATTTGCTGAGGTTTCAAAGGGTTAAAGACAAATTTGAATGATAACACTTTTTTATTTCCATGTTGTGATAATATTGTTGTGAATAATAGTGTATTTAAAATCTGATATCGTGCCAGCCCTACTACAAGCGAACACAATAAGAGTATCTCCACCCTCCAGGTTTGATGTGGGCCCCATTCTCAACCAGGAGCTGCATCAGGTCCCTGAGAAATGCACTGCTGATGAGCTCGGAGCCGTCCTGGCCACTAAAGGAGCACATCTGGTGAGTTGTGGGAACACATCTGGTTATCTGGTATGGTTCCTCTCACTAACAGCAGGCTAACGTAGTGTTTGTGTTCTTGTTTGCAGCTGATTGACACACTCAGGACGCTGCCGGAGAAAATAGCACATAGAAGAGAGCAAACACAGACAGGAGCAACATTTGGTACGTAAAGCTGTGTGTGTGTGTGTGTGTGTGTGTGTGTGTGTGTGTGTGTGTGTGTGTGTGTGTGTGTGTGTGTGTGTGTGTGTGTGTGTGTATAGATTTTTTTCGACATCATTTGAAATAATAATATTTAATTTAGTAACTGAGATCCGCGCTGCTCTGTCAGAGATCCGTGCTGTCGGAGATTGTCTCACTGTGCTGCTGTGAGACAATCAGCTGTTTCATCTGCAACAATGCCTCTTGGTTATCAAATTCTTCGGTTGGGCAGTTGACATGAACTGAAAGCCAAAGTCAATATCTCCTTTTCTTTTAAACTGTATGTCAAATTATATATGGTTGTATACTTGATATGTAAATAACTCAAAACTTATTGGGGCCCCATTCATTTCCTTATATATTTCACACTATATACACTTTTTTGTGTGGTAGTCCATATAATTGTCATCATTTGTAATGATAATATTTAATTCAGGGATTGCGCTGCCAGCAGACATTTCAGAGATATGCGCTGCCAACCACTGTGTCAGAGATCCGCGCTGACAGCCACTGTGTCAGAGATCCACGCTGACAGCCACTGTGTCAGAGATCCGCGCTGACAGCCACTGTGTCAGAGATCCGCGCTGACAGCCACTGTGTCAGAGATCCGCGCTGACAGCCACTGTGCCAGCTGCCATTTCGGCGATCCGTGCTGCAGAAGATCCGCGCTGCCAGCCGCAGTATCGGAGATCTGCACTGTGCACTCTGTTTATCTGTTTGTATCACTGTGCTGCTGTCAGACAGCTATTTCAGCTGTTTCATACTCAACAGTGAGGCTTGGTTATCAAAATCTACAGTTGGGTAGTTTACCTGAACTCAAAACCAGGTCGATATTTTTTTTTCTCTTAAACTGTATGTCAAATTGTATATAGTTATCCATTTCCGTATTTAAAGTATTACCCACTATGTGTATGTGTATGTGTGTGTGTGTGTGTGTGTGTGTGTGTGTGTGTGTGTGTGTGTGTGTGTGTGTGTGTGCACGTGTGTGTGTGTCAAATAAATGAAAATGCCAGAGATAGCAATATTTAATTTCCCATTTAATTTTCCATTTTATTTATCAATTTATTTATTTATATCATATTAATATCTCTGTTATTTTTTTTTATTATGGGAGTAGTACATGTTTATAGAAGACAGAGGAAAGCAATATATTGCTATAAAGTTATAATATATAAGATAAATAGTTTAGAAATTAAATTATGTTTTGCAGGACATGGTCATATTTGGTTACAAATTATACATTGGTTTGTTTATGTATGTTTATATGTGTGGATGTATGTGTATATATTTTCACAACAGCTTATTTCTGTATTCATAAGTTAAGTTTCAATGGAAAAGCATATGCATTATTATTACCTAATGAATAACAGTGAGGGCGTAATCTAACATGTAATGAGACTGTTTTCTAATGTATTATTGTTTTATTGGGTTGTTTGTTTATAGTCCTTAAAAATGAACATGTTTGACGTAAAGATTTCAATCAATCAAACTTCAGAGACACATTCATACTAAATATTAAAGAGAAATTATTTTAACATAAACATTACTTTTCTTCAACAGCCCCAAAGTTCAGTAAATCCCAGAGCTGGGTGGTTTGGGAGGAACAGACTTGTGACCAAATAGATCGTCTGTATCGAGCCATCGGATCCCGGGTAACGACTGATCTGAAGTGTTTGATTAGAGCCATTAATGAATGTTAAATATCACTCTAATGTTTCTTCTCTGTGCCATCAGATGCCTCTGAAGACCTTATATATGGGCCAGACAATAAAACTGCTGGATTTTGTAGGTAGATGTCACATTACATTATTAGGTAAGTTAGTCAAAATCTGATTTATTGCACCGTGATTATATTTATAGTACATGAACACACTTCCCAGTTATAATTGGAAAAATCATTTGAATATTCTGTCTTTGTGTTTGTAAATGTAAAAATGTGTGTTTCCTTGAGATTAGAGTGAGTGTACTTTCTGTTGTCTGTTGAGGAAAATATTTACCTTACATATTTCTGCAAAGCATGAATATGTATTTTACGTATTTTTTTTATGTATTACATCTGTATGTGCCACAAAAAATGGTTGATGTGTTTTAAGATTCAATGTATCCGATACATCATAATGTGTATATGTAACATATATGTGATTTGCAGAAACATAAAATGCTCAAATGTTTTCTGGTTGATGGGTTGCCTGTCCTGCTCCTGTAATATGCTGTGACCGAGAGCTGCCACATATCACTCGCATATTGTCCTAAAATCCTAGAAAGGTCCAAAAATCCTAAAAGAAATGTTCTGAAATCCTAGAAATGTCCTAAAAATTCTAGAAATGTCCGGAAATCCTAACCCGAAATTCTTGAAAAGTCCTTGAAATGTCCATAGATCATAAAAAATTCCTCAACCCTAGAAATGTCCTGAAAGAACAGAAATGTCCTAAAGTTCAAGAAAAGTCCTAAAATCCGGGACATTTTCTAATATCCTCGAAATGTCCTGAAATCCTGAAAACGTCCTTAAATCTTGTCCTAAAATTTTAGACATGTCCTAAAATGCTAGAAATCCGAGAAATGCCCTTAAAATCCTCGAAATGTCCCTAAATTCTATAAATTTAATATGTTGTGACCCTGAACTGTCACATATCTCTCACATATTGTACATATTTGTTATGTCATAGTACTTCTTAAAAGTATCTTTGTCATATTTGAATTATCGTTTGTAATTTTATCATCTGTTCTGTATTTATGCTCTTGGGTTTTGCCTTATTTTTATTCCTCTCAATATGTTTAATTTTTGCACCATAAAACCAAAGCAAATTCCTTATAATTGAAAACCCACTTGGCAATAAATCATTTTCTGATTCTGATAGCTTTTTATTTATTTAGTTATTTATTTATTGATTGATTTATTTTTGCAGATGAAAGGAAGAAACCGGCCCCCGGCTCAGTGAGCTATCAGAAGGAGACTTACACTCTGGCTGTCTGCTGTAAGGTTAGTAAAACTCAGATTTATGGTGTTTGGTGGTGAAATAAAATAAAAAGTTTAGTGTTGCAATGGAGATTTTCACAGTATTATAATTGTATGAGGAGGAAGAAATGAGAAAAAGAGACTCTTAGTTAAATATCACAAATCACTTTCATGTGCACAATCACCCAAACAACACAGCCTTTAATGTGCAATAACACTCAAATATGTATACATATGTTTATGAATGCATTTGCACTTTTAAACTTGTACTGTTTTTATCCTGGTAATCCTAGACTGTTGTTTTATTAATCTTAGATTATTGTTTTATTTCATTATTTATTTGCTGTTTCTGCTGGTTTTCGATTTTAGTGTCTTAGTTTCCCTCTAATGAGCCTCGTGTTGAAACTTGAAAAGAAACAAAGAAAATGGAGAATAATGATCTTTCTCTGATAAAAAGTCTGTTTGAGATAAAGGTTCATCTCTTATTCTGTAATTTCACGAACAGTGACGACAGCACTGCGTTTCTTTTCCTCCCTCTGACATGTTTGTCACTTAAACGTCTGTGTTAATCTGTGCTCCATGTTTCAGGACGGCTGGGTGGGATTTAAGGCCGTGCTCCTAAAGAAAAGACTGACAGCGGACGACTTTTATAACGGCTACCTGCATCAGACGATGCAGAACAACAAACACTGTCAGACCGCCGAAAAACTGTTTGTAAGCAAAAAACAAGGAACTGAAACTCATCAGAGGCGAAACAACTCGACATCGTGATGCAAAAACAATCATTTCCTTCCTTTATGTGAACTCTGCATATACGACATCGCCTCATGTAATTTACAGTCATTTGTTATCTTGTCTGTTTTAAGACATCTGCATGTGCAGTAGATTTACTGTACTGCTGTATATTGTGTCGTTGTATACGACTGCTATACTGTTCATTTATTTGCAATAAATAAATGTGCTGTTGGCTGGCATGAAGTGTTTGTTGCAGTTTAAACAAACACAGTTCCTTCTGTGCTGTGATATAATTAGCAGGTGTATTTCGGTAGAGAAAAAAAAGTTCCTGTGTGAAACTGCTCACAACAAGCTTTGTGGATTAACTTGAGAGACCAGGTCATGATTTCTAGAAAAGAGACATTGCTGCAAGCTTTTTCTATTTTATTTTATTTTTAAAATTGTATTTATTTTGGTACTTTGAGCACAAGCAGAGCGTTCAGTTTTTCAATTTTATTTTATTTCATTATTATTATTATTATTTAAATTTTATTATTTTTTTTTTACTTATTCAATAGAACTACTGGCAAGATACTGCTAAATGTACTTATACTACCTGTTTAATCACATGTAGTTAACCACTCCCCAACACTGCTTTATTCATTGCATTTTTTAAATGAATACTACTACTACTACAACTACTACTACTACTACTAATAATAATAATAATAAATATCCTTTTATAGCCCTATTTTTTTAATGCAGAGAAGTTATCTAACTACTTAAATCAATATACAAAAAAAAAAAGAATTAAATAGAACTAATGGCAAGGTACTGCAAAATGTACTTATGCTACCAGTTTAACTACATGTAGTTCGCCAAAACTGCTTAATTCATTGCATTTTTAGATTTTTTTAAAAAAATAATAATGATATTTACAAAAACACATAATTTATAATTTCCCTGTAAATTATGAGCTAATTGTAGGTTCCTTTCTTTGGACTGTACCACGTTACTTTAAGCCAGGGGGTTGTCACGTGCACTTTCACTACCGTGTCAAAGAAAAACAAATGCCAGACATCGCTCGTAAAAAAACCCAAAGTAATCGAAAACAAAAATTAAAAACACACTCAAATAAAAATACGCAACGACACAAATAGCGGATATAACGTGTTCCGTTACCGGCCCCCTCCGCCCCCCGGACAGCTGAGAGTGGTAGTAACGGCTCAGACTGCCATTTTACTCAGTGACTGCTGTTAGCTGCTAGCTGAAGCCCTAAAGTGACAGACCACAACTTATCCACCTCTACAACTGTCTGTTTCTCCTCCTAAAGTGCAGCATGGTGACATCGTGAGCAAACATCCAATGCGACATTTTGTTTTTAAGCGCAGGTCAGACTAACAGTGGCGTAGAAACGCGGGTAAGTTGGTCCTTTGAAGTTCTCTGGTGTTAGCTAGCTAACGTTACCACAACAGTTAGCCTCACAACAGTTAGCCTCACAACAGTTAGCCTCACAACAGTTAGCTTCGGTCACTTAGCTTTGACTCTGCGGGCTGTCACGGCTCCGTGTCGACTCTGCTTTAACGTACATACAGCTTAACATGACAGTAGCATGTTGACATGTAAAGGGGTTATCATGTGACGTCATGACAGTTGTTTTTTTGGGGTGCAAAAGTGAGCTAGGATGTGTGTGTTTCCCGTGCCGTTAACTAGCATCTGTGTGAAGGTTTTGCTATGTTTGTTTTTATTTTTTATGCATATTTTTTTAGTGGTTAATGCTATATATATGCGAAAACATAGCGTGCACGTGATGTCACAGCACGCGGAAGTCGCCTCTGTCACTCCCCCCTCAGTCATTAGCATCTGTCACATCACTCACATGAAGACAGCGTGCTGGAAATAACATGGCACTTTTAAATTTAATTATCACTAATTATTGAAGAAAACTGGAAGATTAATTTTTAAAATGCTACTTTATCATTTTATTATTATTGTTGTTGTTGTTGTTGTTATTTTTCATTCACTTATTTATTTTATTTTATTACTAGTATTATTTATTACTTGTTTCTGTTGTTATGTTGTCTTGGGCCCCAGGAAGACTATCCTTATAATAAACAAACAAATTGGCTTAAATTTCACATCCTCAAATGTAAGGTGTTAAAAAACAGAAACCTCTTTTCATCGCCACAAAAAGGAAGCGTTTGATTTTTTAATATGATTTATCTGAACTAAGGGTTGACAGATAATCAGCCTGGATGATTATTGGGCAGATAT
This sequence comes from Plectropomus leopardus, assembly GCF_026936395.1. Classification (NCBI taxonomy): domain Eukaryota; kingdom Metazoa; phylum Chordata; class Actinopteri; order Perciformes; family Serranidae; genus Plectropomus; species Plectropomus leopardus. The sequence goes on along the minus strand of NC_142176.1, from coordinate 2,492,803 downwards.
TTGGCAATTTCCTTATCTGTATCGACGTTTAATTTTGATGATAGCCGATAAAATTAATTAAAAACAAAGCGTGCATATTACACTCAACCAACACCAGGAAAGGCAGTCTGCTATACATGCAAAGCAAGTGTCAGCAAGGGAGGACCTTTTACTTTGTAAAACCTCAGGGTTATAAAAATATAAGATAAAAATAAATAACAATCATAAGTAAAATGGATAAATAAATAAAATACTCCAAAATTATAAATAATGAATAAAAATGTTAAAAATAATAAAATACTAAAATGTAAAAATAGATAGTCAAAAAAAAAATAAGAAAGTAAAGTTCAATTAAAAACCAAACTAAAAAGGTAGGAATATTGAAAAACACAAAGAAAAAGAAATGATCAAACACATGATAACTTGGTCGTCATGTTCAAGAACAATACTTATTTAATCCCACCTCTTCTCCATAAGTCACTGAATTTTAATTAACGAGATTCCTTACTAATTTAAACCTATTCTTTAATTAACTAAACATATATGCATACACACACATACATACAAACTTTTAAGTTACTTGAGTATTTTAATCTCGTACCACTTTCCACTTTTACTTCACAACACTTCAGAGGGAAATACTGTACTTTTAACTCCACTATTATTATTAGATTTCTACTTAACAAATTAAGATTTTTGCACACAAACTATATGAAAGTATACAGCTTAGTCAATTGTCTGGAAAATTAATTGGCAGCTATTTTTTTCATTGTGAAAGCCATTTTTAAAGCTTTTTATATAAACTGTATGTATGAGGACTTTCTGCTTTTCCTGTTTAATTATTTTGATTTATGAAATTTATTTGAACCTTTTTGCATGCATAGTTTTACTTTAATTCTTCAATATATGTCCCTGAAAATACTTTTACTTTGTTTAAGTTTATTATGTTGTGTTTAGAGGGCGTTAACTGTGCAAACAGGCGACTTATGGTCAGTGGGATTCATCACTGAGCTCACCTGGTCAGAGCAGATTTGGATGGTAAAGAACATTTGGTGCATCTGGAGAAGAGAAGAGAATGTGCTGCTGCATGAGGCTTAATGTGTGAATATTTGTTGTGTTTGTATTTGTAATAGTGCTTCTGTGTCTGCTGTGTGTCCTGTGTTTGTTACCAGTAGACGTGAGAGGCCCTGGATGGATAGCCTGGACCCTGAAACCCTCTATGTGTCTCCAGAGCAGACTGGACAGCCCACGCTCCCCCTCCCCACATCAGAGGTCTCGAACTTGGCACTAGGGGGGTAAGAAGACTTCACTCTGCTTTACTCTGATCTCTCATAGCACTTTTTTTAGGGAAAACTCGGGTTAAAGAAAATCTGTCGAAACTCAGTGTCCACACTATGCATCCGTGTGTCAGTCGACAGAGTCAATCAGTCAGTCGTACCTGCAGTCCAGAGGGCTTAACATCAACTAGTAAAACAATGTGTGTGTGTGACTTTAACTGTTTCGATCAACATCCAAGAACTGGCCTCGTGTTTTCAAACAGGTCATGGCGTCCTCATACAGGCGCACTCAAACGTGATTTTTTCTTTTGGGGGCCACTCCGGCTCTTTTTCTCTATTAAAAAACCTTTTATGCACTCGGGCATCTTATTTACATTTAAAGTACATAAAAATTCCCAGTGTGAATCAGTTTTTTTCGTTAGCTGTGTTTACATGCACACTTTTTCCAAATCTGAAATCAATCTGATTGAAGATTATGGGCCAGCTGTTCTCATGGGATGTGCTCTAATACCAGCTGTGAGACGTGCAAACATTTTGAATATAGTAACTTCATTGACATAACCCAGGCTGTGATAATCCGAAATCTACTCTGCATGTTGTATATTAATAATAGTTCAGTTTTTGTGTTTGGTTTTGTTTTTTCATCTAAAGCCATAGTGGCATCATGACAAAAACCTGGCACTGAAAAAGTTACAATTCTGAAAATTAATGAATATTTGATATTTATGATTAGGACTGATGTTTCTCAAAAAAATAAATAAACTCAATCAAAGTCGAAAACAATATTCTTGTATAAATTTTTTTTAAGCCTAATTTTGAAAAGTGCATTTTGTGTGCGGAACAGTATGAGTGTGAGTATTTGACACTGCACAAAAAATAAAAAAGTATAAAAATCAATATTTCTGCTAATCATTAAAATATCCCAGGCTGCGATAATAAAAACAATAATATTTTTAATCAAAAAAACATAGTGGCATCATGACAAAAACCTTGCATTTAAAAGGTTAAATGTATGATTAGGACTAATGTTTGTTAAAAAATAACTCACTAATGTCAATGAATAATTTTTTTCAAAGCTTGATTTTGAAAAGCGCTTCTTGCAGAGTGGTGAGTATTTGATGCTGCACAAAAAATAATAATAATGTATAAAACTCAATATTCCTGCTAAACATTAACATATCCAAGGCTTAGCATGTAGTGTATAGAAAGTAATTATTTTTTTGGGATTTTTTTCCATCTAAAAACATAATGGCATCATGACAAAAAACCTGCCATTTAAAGGGTTAAAAATCTGACAAACAATATCTATTTGATATTTATGATTAGGACTGATATTGGTTGAAAAACTTAATAACTGAAATAATATTGAGGTGTAATTTTTTAAGTTTGATTTTGAGAACCTCTTTTTATGTGCAGAGTGATGCGAGTGTGTGAAACATGAAAGTGCGCCTTTAAGCGCTAATTAGAATTGCTACTAGTCGAAGCTAAATTATGAATATGTTGGCTTGGAGTTATAACTAAAAAAAGCAATTGTTCATTTATAATTTCTAAAATTTCTGCTGATTAAATGTTAAAAAGGCTCGCCATAAGTTCGGGGTTCTGTTGAGTCCAGCCAAAAGCTACCTGAAGGCTGGCAGTGTTGTGTTTCAAACATCCCCGCAGTTTATCTCATTTCAGAGGTGTGTGAGTGTGTTTGTGCGAGTGTGTTTGTGTGAGTGTGAGTGTGAGTGTGTTTGTGTGAGTGTGTTTGTGTGAGTGTGTTTGTGTGAGTGTGTTTGTGTGAGTGTGAGTGTGAGTGTGTTTGTGTGAGTGTGTTTGTGTGAGTGTGTTTGTGTGTGTACTGCGGGCTGCACACAAAGCCCAAAGCCCGTGTCATTTGGCATCGGCTGCCTTCTGTTTTTACACACAGAACTCACACACAAACCGGTGCAGCCTGCAGGACAACAGGGTAAACACAGACCCCCTCGGGCCGGAACCTAATTGTTAGCCGCTGCTGTGGCTAGTCCGGGGATTAGCTACTGGCTGGGGAGCACTATTCACTCCCTCTTTCATTCCCGCTGCCCACTGGGCCTTATCACCATCAATCTGACACCCTGTTTATCTGACGCTGCAGCTAGATCTGCTGGCCTAGGAGAAATGTTCACAAAGGCCGTGGATCATCAGCACTTTGATTGTGGGAGCCCAAATGGCCATTACTTTCTCTGGCCCCAGTGATCCCAGCAGCCCTCCATGATCTCCATGCAGTGGTTAGTCCCAGTCCCAGAGCCAGGAACGCCAACCTGAAGGCCCGTCACTTTTTGTGTCTGTCGTTTTGTGCTCTTCATCTCACACGAAGGCGACTCCTCGGCTTTGTTTGTCGTGTTTGTGTTCCGGTGGACGGGTTCTCCATGTGGACTGGTTTGTTGTGGCGCACTGTTTTTCTCCGCTTTTTGTGCGCTGTTGGCTGCGTTTATCTACCTTTCGCTGGGACTTATCAACATCTGGAGTTTACCACCGCCCCTCTGATCGCTGTTTCAGTTTAGCTTCATTGTCTTGTTCAAAAAAGGAGACAGAAAAACACATTTCTGCCGTCATGGCTTCTTTTAAGTTGGATTTTCTCCCCGAGATGATGGTGGACCACTGCTCTTTGAATTCTAGTCCTGTGTAAGTAACTCGCTCTGTCCGGCCTCGTAAGTATCACACGTATGTCTCTGGATGTCTGCTTGATTGGATTGGTCCATTTTAAGGTCATAATTGTGTCCGTGGTGTGTCAGTTTGGTGCCTTCCCTCAGTCCTTCTTTCAAGGTAGAGAATTGTTTTTGTCTGATTCAGATGCTGATCAGTTCCTGTTGTTATGGAGGTCTATCTCTGATTGTTGCACATTACCTGTGAAGAATACAACATTTTAGGTTAAAATTAACATCCAGATTTTGTCATTTAAACCACATTATGAGTATTCTTACTTCCAAAATAGTCTTTTGGACAGATTTTCTTTGAAAGCACCACTGGTCATGCCTTAAGTTATGTCTATGCAACGGTTTACACTGACATGAAGGTATTTTATCACAAATGTTGCCCTATTTAATCAGCCACTGTGTCACTTTTAGGCCTGTACTTTTCCTCGGTCTCAAGGGCTCAATGGAGGCCTTAAATAGCATCACATTCGCAAACATGGAATACTTGAATAATGTGGATGTCCAAGATGTTATTGTCACTGACAACAGTGGCAGTGATGATTATAAGTTGACTGACGGGCATCAGACATAATAGAGTGCTGCAAAGATGACGTTTTTCTGCAGGCCGACACGAGAGTTTGCTTCGCCCTGGTTCCCTTGTCAAAAAGCCTCGGGATTTTTGATTATTGCATAAAATGAGATATGTGGTATACAAAAGTTCAGGATGCTCACGTCTCATTCAGCAAGATAATCTGTGCAAATAAACACCTCTAATAGGATTTTGGAAGCCTAAATACAATCCCAAAAAAATTAGGACACTGTTTAAAACGGAAATAAAAACAGAATGCAGTGATTTGCACACAATATATTCAATTGGGGACAGTACAAAGACAAGATATTTTATGTTAAAAAAATGGGAAAGTGAAATTCCTTCATATATACCTTTGTCACTGCAGACAGTTTGGACACGTCATCGTAGCTCAGGGGAATTTGATCACATTAATGATGGCTGCACTCCACTTTGCACATGCTGGCTCACTGGATTAGCTTTTTGGGACACTTAATGGAACTCAGCCAGACAGTACAAACTTACATGATGTCAGAAAAAGTCAAAGTATTGTGTTAGTCCGACTAAACAACAACTTTTAAAATCCATGTAAACATGTCCCACTTTGAGAAATCAAATTTCTTGATGTCAGACTAACACCTCCAGATAATTTGACGGGAAGTTGAGCTGTTCTGTCATGTAAACACCTCAGTTGGACTTTAACTGGACTCGGTGTTTCGCACGTGCTACTTGTTGCCGTGCGGGTCTCCCTCGATGTTTATGGATAGGGACTGTTAGTTATTTATGAGGAGGGGAAGGAATGTCGCAAACGAGTCAGGCATTAAAAACAACTAAGAACTGCGGAGGAACTTGTGGGACATATAACTTGAGAAGGTAGTATTTTATATTTATTTTAAATGAGAAAGTCACACCCAAGCCACCCCCCTCCTCTGATGACTAAAGTACAGTCCCTCAACTATGGCATGGAAGCTAAGCGATGTCCTGCTATGGATGGGGTCGCAGCAAAACATACTTTAACCACCTAAAAAAATCCATCTTACTGTAATTGTTGACTGTATCTGAATGTTGTCTCCTCTTTAGCCTCCACAGCAGCTGATGGAGGCAGCGTCAGAGCAGCAGCTCCGCCGTTCAGTGGAGTAAAATGACTTTTTCTCAGTGGAGTCTGGTGTTTTTGATATAACAGCTTCAAATCCCTGTCGACAAGGGATGTCTTACAGCAGCGTAACGCCCTGAAAATTTTCTAAATATAGCGTACACTTAAACTGGTAGTGATTTTTTTTAGGTGGATTAAAACTAATCAGTGAAGGCAGAGTTTGATCAGCGCTGTTTATTTGTGCGTGATGCTGCGGTTTTTTACCCCAAAGTTACAGTAAATAAACAGTTGTGATTGTGATTGGGTCTGTATCATAGACTGTAAAAATAATATAAGGTAATAGTAACAAGCTGAAAGGAGGCAAATCTCCAGCGGTCGTGGAGGAGTCGGACAGACTTCATCAATAAATGGATTCTCTCTCACTGTTTGTATACTGGGACAAGGACAGGTGTCCAGTTAAATGACCTGATAGAGCTATGTATGTGACGTACTGAGTGTTAACGTTATCAGTTATTTTCCTACTGTGAGTCAAAACGTCTGCTGTGAAAAAACGTCCACTCTTGTGTGATACACGACTTCAGTCGCTCAACAGTCCTGAGACTCTTGTTGTTGTATTTTGTGCTTCATAATGCATCTCACATGGAGACAATTCTGGACATGTTCTAGCAGGAATATGATCCGAAACCGAGGAGAAATGAACAACGCTGCCAACCAAATTCACACATCCCTCTGGCATTAGCATGTAGCTACATGTAGCAGTGTACTGGCAGCTGGAGAATGACTGTGATGGAAAAATAGTGGCACTTATTACGGTGATAAATCACCAGACAAGATTGTAAACACAATCCAACATGTTCCAGCAGGAATACGATTCTAAACCAGTGAGAAAATTACAGCATCTGCTACAAAGTTTACACGTTTCCCCGATGTTAGCATGAAGCTTCGTGTAGCTGTGTAGGGCTAAGCGATGTAGCCCAAAAATAAAATCTCTGATTTTTTTTTCACACCAAACTCGATTTATGATTTTAAGCAATATTTTTTAGCCTCTTAAAAACAAACTACAAATGACAATGATTTCTTTGATTTTAGCCATAAAAAATTAACAAAGGAAGAATGAAAAATGTTCAAGTCAGTTTTGCATATTGCACTGTTGTGCAACCATTTCCGACCAATTCTGAACTAATACAGCTGTCGTTCATCGTTAGTCTCATGTTATCAGATGATGTTATGGGTTTTGTTGAAATGACTGGACCATCGGCCTGTTGTAATGGAGTCAAATGACGAGCTCTTTTCAGTTATACAGATGTGCATATAGAAGAGGCGGCTGGTAGTTTTCAGCATGTGGGTAAACCTGCAGGCTCTTCACCCGTTTATATGGGCACCGTATCTTTAGTGATACGCAGCGACTGCATCAGTAACAGCTTTGCAGCGGGCCCCTTCCTGTCATACGGGACACAATGAGAAAATGATTCCACTGATGTCGGCTTCTTTTTACCGGCTGTTTGTGGGCTGACGCGGTCTGATGCATCTCAGAGCGCGACACATTTCTCCCTCTCGGCTGCTGCTTCTGTTTGAGGTGCTGAAATAAATCTTACGTGCTGCTGCATTTAGTCGCAACAGCCTATAAATAAACTTCGCACTGGACTGTGGTTTGTTCCAGATCTGATGCTGCAAAACCGAACCGGCTCCAAACGACTGGCGAGATTGGGCCTTTTTTTGGAAACATACTCTTTATTGTCATGAACGCGTGCTGTCATGTTTTGTCGTGTGTGTGTGTATCTCCAGGAGGTAAGTGCTTGGTGAGGACGCAGAAAGTTAAAGAGAAAATCTCGAATTGTCATGTTAAAAATTGTCCTAAACCAAGAATTCATGAAATGGATTTCATTGCCCAGCTCTAAGGCCACGTAATGTGAAATCTTACAGTAGCGTGCTTGGAGCAGACGACCAAATAAAGAAATCCAGCACACATTGAGTATGATTACACAGACAGGAATTATCTGTTTATGAGGTTTATCACAGTTATGATCATGTTTGGGATATAGTGTTCACATTAGCACAGAGAAATTAGGTTATTGATGTTCCCCGTATACAAGCTGGTTTCTTTTGGAGTACTCCAGATAGCGTATGTGGGTTCTCATAAACAGAATATGGTGTTTACATACTCCAGCACATAAACAGGATACTCCAAAGACCTGCTTATGATCATGTTATTAATGAAAACACACCCACTAATGTCATACTTTATCCAGAATTTAAACAATTTATGGAAACGAGAGAGTTCAATAAGATAGGAAATCTGAAGTTCTTGCTCACAGAGATTACCTCTACATGTGTTTACCATTGTGTGATATTTAGGCCATGAGTAATATGAACCTCTGACACTGTAACACAATATACAAGACACAAAATATGGAAATGTGTAATGGGTCCTCTTTAAAAAGTCTAAATACAGATCAAAATAACTAAATTGTCTTTGTCTTTCGGGCATGTGTTTGACAGTGGAAGGGCTTACTCTCTGTGTGCTTTGTTGGATGTTATTTCTTTAGTTGAAACACTTAGTTTTGGTATTTTGTCTGTTGGTTGGCACAGGTTTTTAAAAATAAATTCTGCTTCATGTCAGACTTTAGGCCTGCAGACCTGTGGTGGTATGTAGCACAGGTTTGGGGTGAAAGGTGTGCCAGATCAGCAAAGTTTTTGTTGCTGTTGTAAAAGAGGTTGGACTGCTGCTGGCAGACGAACCAGGGGCCGTGTGGTATCAATTGGCATACAGCTGGTTTAAAGTAGGTTCAATAATGATTTTCATGAGGCATGTGAACATGGATCTTACTAATCTGATCAGAATAGGTTTAAAAACCCAAACAGATTAAACATAATCTATATAAACACCTCAATCATCTGAAATGGGCCCAAATTAATTAAAATTTCAGTCAGTTGCTGAGTGGGAGTTTAAACATTTTCATAAACCGATCCAAAGAAAACTAGTATCATGTAAATGATGAAGCTGATTCATCTCTGGCTGCGTTCTTTCTGTACAAGCTCCGTCCTCACGTAAGGGGACGTGACGATGTACGTTCCTCCATTTCAAGAAAATGGCGACTTCCATTGTTATCACGCTGTTGCTTGATTAAGTGCATCAAAACAAAAGATGATAAATATCGATTTTAGCCTCCAGACAAGACTCTTGAGTGGCCCTGTAACCATAGTAACTGACTCACTCCTGCCCAGGTGTGCGAGAGGAAAGGGAGAGAGCTGTGCTGCTGTCACAAGTTATCCGTTATTTATTTTTCACCGCGAGAAAATGCACTTGCAGTGTGAAAGTGTGTGAAAAGTGTCCATGTTGTTTATCTCATGGTCACTGCGAGAGTTGGCAGAAGTTACTATATTCATAATTTTTGTGCATCACACGACTGCTCAGTGCATGTAAGCACCAGATCGTATTTGAGGACATCCCATGTTAACAGCTGACCCAAAATCTTCATCAGATTGACTTTAATCAGACTGAGACAAAGTGCTTGTAGACGCAGCTGTTGATGGGTCTGTTGTCAGTGGGAGCATCTGTAAAACCACCTGATGCTCTACTCTGAAATTAGTGCTATTGTTTGAAGGAAAAGAGCGTAAAGTGAAGCACATCCACCGAGCTTGGCGCTTTGCTGCTCTGTCTGTGCCCAGAGTGCCCTCAGCTGCTCTGAGAGTGGTGCTCTGAATAACTGAATGGTGTATCCCAACAGTGCTCCAAATTTAGTCAGTGTGAACTCAAAGTGACTGTTTACATATACATCAGATTGTGTTGGTGAGAGGGAAAGAGATCTTTAAATTTGTAAATTAATCAGGTATTTCACTTTTTGAAAGACAGTTTTCTCACAAAACTGGGCAGTCTCTGCAGAATAAAGACACAAATACATTTCAAACTGGTGCTTAATCACCAGAGAAAACAGAGAAAAAAGGCTTCGGCATGTGGATCATGTAATGTTTGTCCGAAAAACAATATGGTGACAAACGGTAACATAATACAGTTAAACATTGTGCTAAAATATGTGTCTGAGAACATTTGAGGAGAGACATCGACGACTCAGTAACACAGTCTTGGTTCATATTTGATCAGAGAGAAACGGATGTTTGTGGTGGAGGCGATTGAACTAGAAAAATGAATTACAGTGTGTGTCAGGGGTCGACCGATATTGGTTTTTCAAGGCTGATAGCATTACTGATTATTATTACTCAATGAGACCAATAACCAATATTTGTAACCAATATGCATTTACAATAAAAATGAAAATCTTTCTGTCAAAATGTATAATTTGGACATATAACATAAAACATTGTTTAAATGCCTTTAGCAAATGAAAGCCAACAGAAAAATTCAGCACTATATACAGCAAGTCAAGTGAAAATTTAGTGAAGAGAAAATGAATAAATGAAAACATCTCTCTGAGGTTTTATAAAGTAAAAGTTCCTCCCATGCTGACATTTTCTTGGCACTTTTTCTTCAATTTATTTTATTGGTAATGATTAGAATAAAATGCATGTGGCATGGCACGCTTTGAGCAGGGAGATTTGAGCACTGATTAGATAGAGGGAAATTTACAGTAATTAACTTACACATACTGCCCACACTGTTATGATACAAAGCTGATTATAAATCTGCAAAGTATCCCTTTAATGGCAAAAGCGCAATAACCTTTGAATTTGAGGCAGAATATAACTAAGAGGCCTTGGTTGGATGATCTGAGTGGCGCAGAGGTGGTATCACGCAAGAGATTGGAAATGTATAAAGGTATAAACCATGTAGGGCCTTGTATGTGATAAGCAGTATCTTAAGGTCTATTCTTTAGTTTCTGTTGAGCCACTGATGGGATGCAAGGATTGATGTGATGTGGTTAGTTCAAGTTAACAGCCTGGCTGAAGAGTTTTGCACAAGTTGCAGGCGGGACAGGGCTGCGGGCTGGAAGTTAACAAAAGTCATGAAATACTTGAACTATGATTTTGCACTATGAGTGGACAATGTGATTCAACTATGCAAGTTTAAAGTTGAAGACCCAGGAAGTATCAAAGCATTGAAAGACTGTTTTCCAGTGGCAGACCAGTGTTTGAGGACGTGTAGTTGGGAAATGGTGCCTACGGCTGTTTCATGACACACCTTTTTAACCATCCTGCTATTTGGTCTGGCTGTAGCTTCATTCCCACTGCACAAAAAACCTGCCACCACCCGCTGACATCTGTCTTTTTAGTGCAATGAGAACGCGCACGATCGGCATTCATACCTGGGTCACATGACTCTGCAGTAGTCACAGGGATCTACCGCCTCCAGCTCCAATCGGCAACACTGAGGTGGACACACTTAATTTCAGATCCTTAACCGGTGAAATGCAGTGATGTTCTGTCACTAATTACTGCCCGTCTCCTCCTAAGCAGCTAAAACATCGATCCAAATACATGTGCACAGAGTTTGAAGACAGACTGAAAAAGCAAGGATGCAGGAGCAGGACAAGCAGCAATGTCTGTGTAGAAAAACTGCTTTTTGTGCAATTTTCAGCAGTGGAAAAACATTGAAAGGTGGCTACAAAACAAGCACACATGGAGCCTTAAAAGCTGTTGGAAACACAGCAATTACCTGGAAAAAAACCCACCACCATTTCTGTTGTTTGTTGGTCTTAAATTTTGGTCTGCAGCCCAGCAGGTGTCCCGCATATGTGACACACTATCCATCATCACCTCCACCTCAAGATGACAGACTCAGCTCATATGCTACGTCTTTTTAGAAATGCTGATATGATATGAATGAAACATACAAATATATTGTGTTCATGGTTTGCAAAACCTGCAATGTCAACACTTTCTTCTAGTGACTGGGCTGCATGACTTTGATAATGTGCATCGTAAAAATGAAGAAAATGAAGTGAATGACACTATCAGTGCATCTCTGTTGGTCTTCATATCTATATCTCAGTCTCTGCCACATTTGTTTCACTGAAAAATCTGCACCTGACGATCCTGCACGCTGTCGTTAAATTGTCGTATTTATGAATATGTTTACTGTTTATATACAGTAAACATATATTTCTAGCCCCCTAATGTGGTGTTTGTCTTTGCAGTGGTAAGAAGATGAATGGGTCTCTGGACCACCCCGACCAACCAGATGTTGATGCCATTAAGATGTTTGTGGGACAGATTCCGCGGTCCTGGTCCGAGGAGCAGCTTCGTGAACTTTTTGAGCCGTATGGAGCAGTTTATGAGATAAATGTTCTCCGAGACCGAAGCCAGAATCCCCCACAGAGCAAAGGTAAGCCTGCAGCAACACACAGAAAAATACTTTATTTGAATCTGTAGGAGTCTTATATATAGTTTTAAAAAATGTAGATTATTTTTCAGCTACAAAGAAACTAGGTGGACATACGATATTACTAGTGTGCCAAAAACTGTCTGTATAAAACAACTTTACTAACTTATTTGTTGGCATTTTTCAAAGAAATCCTCTGTTTAACTCTGACATAAAAATGATTGGCTTGTGTTTTTGTTATACATTACACTTGTAATTTAACAGAGTCTTTGTTTTTACACTAATATTATATCATGGCTGAAGTACAGCTGCATCCTTTTGCCCTAATAGTGTGTCATTGTTTCCTTCAGTGTGTCTGTGTGTTTCCGGTTATAGTTATGTTCTACTTTTAGTAACCAATATTATGATTATTAAGTTACATTATTAATAGTTTTTGGATTGATGAAGACCCCATAATAGCCTTTGTTAGTACTACCCAGCATAACTTACACATAGCGCAGGTTTTCCACCCCACATGTCCTGAGTCAGCTGTGTGACAGAAGGTGTCTTTATTCCCGGCAGGCTGCTGTTTTATAACATACTATACTCGCAAATCAGCCCTGGAAGCACAGAATGCTCTGCACAACATGAAGATTCTGCCAGGGGTAGGTGACAGACTCCTTAATCTGACCTTTCAATGCATGCTGGTTCATATTAAAACCTCAGACTTCTTCTCTGTGGGCAATAATCGCTGTAACGAAGGTGGGACGCATGAACTGTCTGAGCTGATACGGCAAACTGGTTTATTAAACTCTACTGCCGTCTTCTTCTTCTCCTCTTCTCTCTTTCTTTCTGTCTTGTACTAAAAGGCATAGTTCAAATCTTTTAAAGTAGGATGTGTGAGGTTTTTATCCAAAGTCAGTGTTGGAGAAGCAGGTAGAAGCTAAACAATGTCCTGCTGTGGACCAAGCCGCCAGGAAGTGCGCCAGGCTCTGAGGCAAATTTTACATAGAGATAAATTACTGAATACATTTTTTATGAGCGTCAAAACCCAGAGAAACGACTCATTTCACCATTTATGTTTAAGCCATCCAGTTCAGTAATATTGGAAAGTCTAAAAGAGGTGCAAGATTCAATTTTTTAGACTGCCAGTCAAGCTAGCGAGGCACTAAACTGGAAGTCGGTTTACCCGCTTGAGTACACTCGGCTGCGCTCAGCTGCCGCGAGTCTCCAGTACGCTGCTCTATGGGCCTGTAGATCTGAGTATTTCACACAGTTCTACATCTGAAAAAAGAGCTTTTTCTACTTCATGCACTAATGAGCAGCTCTCATAGGAATGAACGAGGCCCTGCCTCCAACACTGTATCCAGACTTCCTATAATACATCCATGCTGTGGGCGGGGTCAGCAATAAGGTGTATTTTAGCCACCCCAAAAAAAAAAAAAAAATCAATATCAGTTTAAGTTTACGCCAATTTAAAAATATAGTCACTGCTAGACTATTAGACAGCAATTTTCCTTAAAGCCAGACTCCACTTAGAAAAACAATGATTTAATATACGGTAAGGGGTGTATTATGTTAACTGGCTTTTTTTCCGAAGGCGGAGGGGACGCTGGATGGTGAGACTGCCGTAGGCATTATGAACGCGCATATAGAAGCTTCATGTTCTCATCGAGACAAAGTATTGCAGCGTCAGTGAATATTGTTCCATTTGGCCACTGGCATCCATTGTATCATCAGCTGGAGTCCACAGTTCAGACAGCACAGGACACAGTCTCACTGTGAATGTCTCTGTTACAGCAAAGCCCTGGACTCACAACGAGTGGGCTAAAGGGATATATAACATATGAGTGCAGTAAATTCAATAAAAACAACTATTTAGCAGTAATGGCTGTCAAAAGTTATAAATAGCAACACAATCAGTAAAAAGGCTGAAAAAAGATTAAATAGCAAACAAATCTGCAACTAGTGACAATAAAAACAATAAACAACGATCATGTCTGTGAGCCAAAGCAGGAGCACTGTACAGTAACTATACTATCTAGCACACACTTAAAATGATCTACAGACACATTTCTATTTTCAATACCTCCTGTAACTTATTCCATATGTTTGATGCAAAAAAGAAACCTAAAAGCTTATTCACCATCTGAGGAGTTTTAAGGGATAAAAATTCCTGTCAGCGTGTGTTATGAGAGGTGGATCTATTTTTTTTTAATCTCTCCTGAGAATCTGTTTTTTCTTCCATACAAAATGCCATCAAAACTGCTGTCATCCCAAAAAACTGCACCCCAGCCTGCAGCGATAGAGCCGAGCCGTTGTTCCTCCAGCGGCTAATTAGACATGGAAACCAGCTGGGTTTTTTTTAGGGACATCGCTGCTTTCCCTGCTGCAGTAGTGCCCCCTAAAACAGTTTTGTTTTGTTTTTTTAGCCAAAACTTTTTTTTTTCCTACCATGGCCAAGTGTTTATGTGCCTAAACTTAACCCGACCTTAACCACAGCATTATTGAAACGTTAACTTTCGATTTAACCGCTACACAATTTTAAACAAAAATCCGTGGTTTGCAGAAATGTACAATGCCGACATTGTTTCCAGCAATTAGGTTATCGCCTTTGAATTGTCCCTTTTCATGTATCAACATTTGCTATGGCCAATATAGGCATTGCTCAAAAAGGCTATTTTTTTTTTTTTTACTGTTTTTTTTCCTCTCATAATCATATATTGCTTAATATTAAAGATGGTCTCAGCATAATAAATGTTTAATGATGAGTGTTACAGTAATTCAAAAATCAAATTCCACCACTTTAAGGTATGTTAGAGTATATATATTTCTGTTTGTCAAAATTCAATTCTCTATGTCCAAATTGTTCACATCATGGTTAGAAAGTGTTTGTGTACATGGTGGTGGGGTTTGCTCTTTTCAACACATAACATGTAGAGCTTATCTTAATTATCTGTCTTTCTGTGTGTGTGTGTGTGTGTGTGTGTGTGTGTGTGTGTGTGTGTGTGTGTGTGTGTGCGTGTGTGTGATCTCTCTCGTTCTCTGTTTAGACACAAATGACAAATATGTGTGTAACAAAATTAAAAACAGCAGTGATACTTTAGAGGCTGTTTCAAGTAAAAGTAGAGGATGGGCCGGTTTGAAATTTCATCACGTGATGATGTGATTATTTTTTAATGTCGTGTTCTTGCATGCAGTCGGATTTGAGATGCATCTCTAAAAATAGCAGTGTGTCTTTTTTGACTGAAAAATAATTGTCTGTTCTATCTGCATGAACACATTATGGATGCTTTTAAAGTAATGGGAAACAATTGTAATCTTAATTATGAATGGAGGAAAAAAATGTTCTTTTTGAAGTAAATTGTGCAGCTCTAGTTTGGGCTGAGGTCAAAGCACGCATTGAATGACAAACTCAAAACCATTTAAAGTCTTAATGATAATAAAGAAATAGTTACTGTGATGTAGTTGGGCGGTTTCTGCAAGTGCAATTATAATATCATGTTTTCATGTTGCATGCATTTTAACCAAACAGCTTATGGAGGTAGGTCTGCAACGAACGGTCATTCATTTTCCATTTATCTATAAAATGTCCAAAAAAAAAAGTTACAAAAAAAATCATCTTAATTTGCCAGAGCCGAAAGTGACATCTTCCAACCAGCAGTCAAAAACCTAAAGACAGATGTTCTTCATTTACTATCATAAATGACAAAGAATAGCATTCAATTCTCACATTTTATAAGATGGAACCAGCAAGTCTGTGACATTTTTCATGAAAAATGACTGAAACGATGAATCAATTATTATTTTTTTCATAATGACTTATCAATGCAGCTCTTTAAGAAGCACTGATATGATTTAAAAATTGAAAAACATATAAGTTAGTAACAGATAGTGAGCCAAAAAAAGGTGTATGCAGCAGTATTACAGGTGGCCTTCTTCATACTGTGACTCTTCTTACCAGTTCACCCCAATGACGATGCTAACCTCTGAAACTAACATGAATCTCTGCTGACATTTCTTAAATGCATCACAGAACACAGATGTGCATATTTCATCAGTGTGAGTCCTAACGTGTGATTGTTGTCTTGTTCAGATGCACCACCCGATCCAGATGAAACCAGCTGACAGTGAGAAAAACAATGGTAAGGATTTTCTGTCATTTTCATCCACCTTCTCTGGGTTAATACCCTGTCTAATGATGGTTATAGCTTTGACAAAGCTTATTGCTGTCAACAGTCATAATTATATAATGTGTCAGTGTAATTAGACCAGTGAAATGACATAATTAGCTGTGACCCGTCAGGAACTGGTACCAATTTAGGACTGGTTCTCAATACTGTTAATATCCTGTTTCAGTGTCTGTATGGACAGCTCTCTGACGCTGAGCGTGTTGCACGTGACAAAAAATGTGCATATTTTATAAATAATTTCATAAACTTTGAACCATAAATCATAGCTCCTTGATTTTTATTTTTTTTCCTGCTGGAAGCTAGCGACTATGCTGCTCTAATGCTGCTCTCAAAGCTTCCCAACCTTAGTCCACTCTGTGTAGTGTAGATCAGTGATGTGGTCGTCTTTCGCGTTGCAGACAGAAACTGCTTTAAAGAGCGGCATCAGTAATGCAGCATGCAAAAATTTGGAAAAAAAAGTGTTTGGACTTTTTTTTTGAAGAAATGTATATAGTTTTTAAATATGGAGCACTGAAACTGACAAAATCAAACATAAATAAATGTGTCAATAAATAAATGAAAATGTCAAAAATGTTTTATTTATGTTGTATTTATTTAATTTTACATTTAATGTATTAATGTATTCATTTTCATATTTATTTGATCATTTATTTATGCATTATTTTCCACGTTGCGTAAAAAATCCTATTTATTGAATGTCCCAATTTATAATCCATTTTACATATTTATTTAATTTTAAATGTATTTATTTATTTGTGTAATTATTTTCCTCCCTCTACATTTATTTCCTCAAACATATTAACCTCCTTTTTCCTTTTCTTCATGCATTTCCACCTCATTACACAAATGAGGGGGGCTGGCACATTTTTCACACAATACATTCAGGTGGACCAAAAATGGTCAAAAATAAATCGGAGCTCGTCGTTTTAATGACAGACTTGAAACATTTTTAAACTTATTACTTAACACAGCATCCCTTTGTTTACATAATGAAATAAATAAGAGCCACACTGAAACAGTTAAACTTCGTTGTTTGTGCATGTTTACTGTTGTTTTGCACCATTTACGTTGACACAGCGCAGGTGTGTTTGATGTTGTGTTGTGCTGAATACAGCAGTGGAGGACAGGAAGCTGTTCATCGGGATGATCTCCAAGAAATGTAACGAGAACGACATCCGACTCATGTTCTCACCGTACGGACAGATAGAGGAGTGCCGGATACTAAGAGGACCTGACGGACTCAGCCGGGGTGAGACCTTAAACACACACACACACACACACACACACATGATATATTTATATTTATATAATTTATTTGATGAGGACAATGCGATTAAACGCAGTACAACTTCGGCCTGCCAGAAACTAGCTGCACTAACCGAAGCCTCACATATAGAGATTATAGCTATTGGTAGTTTCCAACTCCTGTCCCTAGTTAGGCTTTTAGTAAAGAAAAAGATTTTAAAAAAAGAAGACGATATCAAGGTTACATACAATAGAGTGCATTCAATATTTTTTACATCAAGATACATAGAAATACAATATATATATATATATATATATATATATATATATATATATATATATATATATATATATATAAAATAAAAAGAAAGCAAAAATATTAATAAATCTTAATAAATATTAACATTATATACAGTTACAACACTCAGTGACAAGACATTATAAAAGAGATAAAAATGCTCACATCTCTTTTGCTCTTTTGTTAAAAATCTTAATATCTCGTGTAAATTTTATTCAGGTCGGTAGTGTGTTCCACAGTTTAGAGCCTTTTAAAGAAAAGGCTCACTGCCCCAAGGAGGTCTTACGATGTGCAATTTTACAATTGCCGTTTGAATATACTCGAGGTATTGCGGCTTGTTCCACGTGCGATATATGGTGACTTTATCGCCAAATTGTAGTATAAATTATCACTCTGTTTTTATGAGCAATTTGGTTTCTTTCGCTCTCTTCTGCGGCTCTCTGCCTCCCACAGACACACTCACAGAGCACAGCTTTTGCAGAGCTCCAGACTGTCACTATTAAGTCACATTTTGCGACCACAGAGCACCAGAGCATAGTAGTGATATATGAGCTGGGGAGCTGTCTGTTTGTTGCCCGCTCACATCACACTCACATTGTGTTTCTCTCTTTCAGGTTGCGCATTTGTGACATTCACAGCGAGACAAATGGCGCAGTCAGCCATTAAGTCCATGCACCAGTCCCAGACCATGGAGGTGAGCTTTGACTTTCCCACTAAAACCAGCATGTAGTGATATAAAACTGTGGCCCAAATCTCAAACTTGGTGGATTATATTGTTTCCACTATTGAAATAATACAGTGAATCATGATTAAAAGCAGCAGGAAAAAAAAATCTAAATATTTGACTTGTTCTTAAGTTGCAAGTTAACCCTTTGAAACCTGGATCAACATCACTTTTCTTGTGCTGCGTTCAGATGCCTTCACAAGTATTTAAAACTTCAAAATCTGAGCAAAAAGGTTTGCTTTCTTTAGAAAACACAGAAAAATGTCCTTTCTTTTGTTTCTTTCAGTAGATTTTCTAAGGCCTATTACAGTGTGATGTATGTGATTGGAGATTGGGGGTAGTGCTGTGTATTGTTTTGTTTGTTGTTTTCTATGTTAAAAATCAAAAAGTTGATAAGAAAAAAATGGCAATGAGCAACTTGGCAAGAACTTGTCACAAGAAAATGTCACAAAAAAAAACTTTATTCATCATTATTATAGTTATATATTCATACAACATATTTTACAGGATTATTATTATTTATAGTAACTTTATCAGGTAATTTCCTCTTTTTTATTTTTTTTCTTTGTTTTCCTTTTGTTTATTAGGTAATCTCTTGTACTTTTTTTTTTTTGGTCATATCTTCTTAAGTTGCCCAATATCTTCCCATGTTTTTAAAGAAATCAGGTCAGCATGCTCAGGTTTCAAAGGGTTAATAATGCTTTGATCAGTGTTTGTATCAGCACATTAAGCTGTCAGAGTACGAAACATTTCCTCTTTCTGTGTTCAGGGCTGCTCGTCCCCCATCGTGGTGAAGTTCGCAGACACTCAGAAGGACAAGGAGCAGAAGCGCATGGCCCAACAGCTGCAGCAGCAGATGCAGCAGCTCAGCGCTGCTTCCATGTGGGGGAACCTCACCGGGCTCAACAGCCTGGGCCCTCAGTACCTCGCAGTGAGTGTCTGTTTGTGCAAAATGTAATCATTAGCCTGTCGACGAAGCAGTTTCCTCAGTTTAAACTTCCCCGTCACTTCCACTTTAGCATGTTGTTTCTCATTTCTCCTGGTTTTAGCTTTACTTACAGTTGCTGCAGCAGTCGGCCTCTACGGGGAACGCACTCAACAACCTGCACCCTGTTTCAGGTACACACACACACACACATATACACACACACACACACACACACGTGTTAACCCTCTGAAACCTGGAGCAACAACACTTTTCTAATGTTGTGTTCAGACATCTCTCACAAGTATTTAAACCTTTGAACCCTGAGCAAATTGGTGTTTTGTTGTTGGTTTGTTTTTCAAAAACATGGAAAAAAAGAAAATGTTCCACAAATTGCAAGAAATAAGGAAATTTAGATTTTTTTTAAAGGAAAATATTAAGGGAAAAAAGGGAGAAAAGCTTAGGAAAAACTATATATATTTTTTATAATTACATATTTAAAATTATTTTTCCTTTCCTATATTTCCTTCTTCCCATGTTTTTGAAAGAAATCAGGACAATTTTCTCAGATTTCAAGGGGTTAACAGACCGTGAAATATCATGCAATTATTTAAAATTCAGATTTCAATATGTGAGTATTTTGTTGGCTGAATGGTATTCTCACTTGCGGCACGCTCCAGGAGCTAAAATGTCCTTAGAAACTGTATATTTGTATTGTTTTAATGTACAGTAGTGTCAGAAAAAGATGTGAGTAAAGCCTTAAACTTACCTGTGTGTGTGTCTGTTAGGTCTTAATGCCATGCAGAATCTGGCTGCTTTAGCGGCAGCAGCAACCGCCACACAGGCCACGCCCACAGGCTCCAGCGCCATGACAACATCTAGTAGCCCACTCAGTGCACTAACAAGCTCAGGTAACAAAAATTACAACCACAGCACTGTTTCACTTCAGCTTCAGCTTTGTGTGATATTTTGCGGTTGTGTTTGTTACAACATTAACAGTAAATGTTCTCTGAGCAGGCTCCTCTCCGACCTCCAGCAGTAACTCATCAGTGAACCCCATGGCGTCTCTGGGGGCCCTGCAGTCTCTGGCTGCTGGGGCCGGAGCCGGACTCAACATGGGCTCCCTGGCAGGTACTGACACCTGCACTTCCACTGACTAATCACCGAAAGGCAGTTTAATGTAAATTTCGGTCTTTTTTCGTTTGTTTTCTTTTTGCATTTCATGTTAAGTGTCTTTGCATGCTTAATAAGTGCTATAAAAGTCCAATAAATCATTATTATTTTTTATATTGTTATCATTTTTATAAAGAATTACAAAGCCAACGAGGTTGTCTCGTTTAATTAATATAATTTAGATTATATTAGATTAACTTTATTAATCCCAAAGGAAATTAAAGGGCCAAGCAGTTCATAGTGAAAAAATAACAACAAGACAATAAAAACAAGCTAAAAAACAACAAACAGATGAAAAATATAACCCTAGAAAATACTAAAGGGCTAAAATCTAAAAATAAAAAAAACGCCTTATTCCTGTGCAAATTAGCCCAGTTATGTTTAAAGTGCGAGGAGTTAAAAAGTCCTATTGCCGTTGAAAGAAAGTACTTCCTAAGGCGTTCCTTGCTGCGTCTTTGAATGTATTTTACAACTGTTATTATGTTGAACTCACTTTGAGTGAGTAGATTTATTCACATTTATGTTCCTCTGATGCAGGCATGGCGGCCCTGAACGGCAGCCTCGGCTCCGGCGGTCTGTCTAACGGCTCAGGAAACACCATGGAGGCGCTGAGCCAGGCCTACTCGGGCATCCAGCAGTACGCTGCTGCCGCCCTCCCCAGCCTGTACAACCAGAGCCTGCTGTCCCAGCAGAGCGTCTCAGCTGCGGGCAGCCAAAAGGAAGGTGGGTAGAAAGAAGCAGACGACATGGGGTTAATACAGATTTAGTGACTGGGGGTGGTTAAAGGAATGTAAAGAGGCGCTGGAGGCTATTAGCTACTGTCTGTTTACTGTCTACAGCTGTCTGAGCATGCTGCAAAGTGTTCCTTTCTGTAGTCAAAATGACCAAACAAATATTTCTCGGGCTGCAGGCTCAAAAGTCAGCCTCTTTAACAGGCTGCGATATCCAGAAAAAAGTATTGGGACTGTTTGTTTCTGCAAATCTCAGATATCTTATATTTACACAAAAATATATAGCTGTGCGGTTAACTTTAGGCAAAAAAAGGAAATATTTAGAAATATTTTGGCTTAAAATACCCAGTTTTGGGGGCACAATACCTACTGGAAAGATTGATGGGTTTTTACAATACAGCCATGCTTTTTGGGCCTGAAAATATCTGGAAAACCACAGACAAGTTGCTAAAAAACACCTACATGTTGGGCCTGAAATACAGACGGAAAATCACAGATGGATCAATACAGAGTATCCATGTTTGGAGCCTGAAAATATGATGGAAAACCACTGACAGGTCACTTCAAAACAGCTATATTTGGACCCTGAAAAGTAGATGTGAAACACAGACAGGTTTGCTTCAAAACAGGCCATTTAGAGCTTGAAAAGCTGATAGAAATATGCAGACATGTTGCTACAAAACATATAGGTTCCGATTCTGAAAAGTCACTGTACAAAAACAGACAATTCACTACAAAACAGCCACGTTTAAAGCCTAAAAAGTCATTGGAAAAACACAGACAGGTTACTATAAAAGACCCAGATTTGGAGCCTTTTGAAATGTGGATATGATACGTATGAAACATGCAAATGTAACGTATTCATGGATTGCAGAAATGTACATTGTGAAACTTTTCTTCTGGCAGCTGGTCTGTCCAAAGACTCGGTCTGCAGATAAGAGAAAGCTAACAGGAACAACTGGGTACAAGCATACTCGAAGCTTGACTCCTAACTTGATAAGAATTACTGTTGTGGGCGGGTTGGTAGAGTTGTGTGTGTTGTGTGTGCTGTGTGTGTCGATCTCAACTTCTGCTAAGGATTCTGTCTTGTTTTAAATCTGCTGCGTCAGCCAGCGACAGTCGCAGCACCGGTAAGACACCATCACCTTCTCCCCGACGTCGCCTCAGATAATCAACACTTCCACTTTTTAACAAACTCCAGACCATAGCAGGAGGCCTCTCCTTGTTTGTGTGTTAGCCCTTCTGAATACTCTGATTTTATTTATGCATTTTAGAATTGATTTCTTACATGATACCACAGAGACGCCCAGAAGTCATGTGGTGGAGAAAATATTAATGTGGAAATGAATTTGGCAAACCACGGCTGAGTAATCCGTGTGCTCGGTTTATAATCTGCACGCCAACAGTTCATTACTTTTCCTCAACATCATCATGAATCTGATTTCCACATCAATTTATTGAGTTATAAATTGTTGAAATATCATTACATTTATTGTTTGTGTGGTTGGTGAAACTGATTTATTGGTCTGCAGGTCCCGAAGGTGCCAACTTGTTCATCTATCACCTGCCCCAGGAGTTTGGAGACCAGGACCTGCTCCAGATGTTCATGCCCTTTGGAAATGTCATCTCTGCTAAAGTCTTCATTGACAAACAGACAAACCTCAGCAAGTGTTTTGGTGAGTTCATGCAAATTACTTTAGAAAACACCTCATCACGCTGTCAATCTGTTTATTACCCAATCTGAGTTGGATGTGTGACTCAGGATATTTTTAAAATTGCCAGAACAAAATAACAAAATAACAGTGGTTCAGCCAGTTTCCATAAATCAAACTGGTTTAAGCTCGTACCCGGGTCCAGACAGACAAAACAGGAAATCGACCCAACTCTATTATCCACAAATGCCTGGGAAGTGTGTTTTTAACCCTTAGTGCCCGCTCTAAAATTACACACACTTGTATCACTATTCACACAAAATGCATTTTTCAAAATCAAGCAGCTACATTGACTGTGACAGGTCACCTAGTGGAAATAGCATGTATTTCCTCCATATGCCAAATATGGTCAAAATGACCTCATCAGGTGGAAAATAGTCAAAATGACAAATTCAGAGTCAAAAGCCCAGAATGACACCCAGAAATAATACAAGTCCTGTTTTTCTGCTCTGATGGCTGTGGGATCAAAAATGTCAGTTTGAATGGGTTTCAATGGAGCATTTTTGGACCTGAACAGTCTGAATGTAACTATTTAGTTTCCACAGTGTATTTTAGACTTATTGTAGGAGCTGAGCTGCAAATTCACTGATTACACTCAGATACACAATCTGGACTACATTTAGGACACATGCATCAACACAGACACACACTTATCAAAAAAAAGAAGAATGAGAAGCACATAAAACTTTATCAGACTTGCCTCTTCCCCATTTTTGTCGGTGCTGCGTCCGGACCAGAAGAGGTGGGCGCAGATACTATTTAGTTTCCACAGTGTATTTTAGACTTATTGTAGGAGCTGAGCTGCAAATTCACTGATTACACTCAGATACACAATCATGCCAAAATGTATTCCATATGCATGAACACAGACAAAGTTATCAAAAAATAAAGAATTAAAAGCACATAAAATGCACCAAGAAGGGGTTAATCATGTATTGCTTTATAGCCCACTCAAATAAATGAATGAAAATAGAGTAAAATGTGATGGAAAAGTTTAGAAAATTCATTGGTAAAAATGTGTGTTTTAGTCTTGTGTTTCCATTTTTAAGTCCAGTGTTTGTGTTTCTCTCTCAGGCTTTGTGAGCTACGACAACCCCGTGTCGTCACAGGCCGCCATCCAGTCGATGAATGGTTTCCAGATCGGCATGAAGCGGCTGAAGGTGCAGCTGAAGCGCTCAAAGAACGACAGCAAGCCTTACTGAAGGTGCCGCGGCACTGCAGACTTAGTTAGGCAGGGCGGTGTCATGGTAAGTGGAGTATGAATAACGAGACTGGTCCGCTCAGAAACTTGTCTATGCATTACAGGGTGACGTCTGCTGCGCTGCCTCTCCCGGACACGATAACGTGTCCGGGGGCAACGAGTCCCGTGAAGTTTTCATGCTAGACTGGATTCTTCCTGTGTTACGTTGTGGTTCATGCACTTTGTTTTCCTTTTGACGAATCAGAGAAACAGGTGTATTTTCTTTTAAGTTGAAACGTTATCAGTTTGCTGTGGTACATAATACACATATGAGTTGATTGTTAGGACGTGTTGCACATTGACAGTCAGGTCAGATAGGTGCCAAATCCATTTTGTTTTTACTCCGTGTTCACCTCCTTCCCCGCCTGCACCACCCTGCACCTCCCACAGCCAGCAGCTGGAACACACAGTTTGATTAGGAAACATTAACATCGTTAACAGGTTTTTATTTTACATTTCTACAAACCCAAACGGGTGGTGTTCGCTGCTCTCGTATCGGATTATCTGTATTTTCTCTTGTATGTGAAATACACCGACATTAGTCAAAGAAGCTTTGTTCAAAAGGAGGAGCTCCGCCGAAACATGCAGCCGGCATTTAGACTTTTCTGTCCTCATTCTGTAAAACGTGTGAGTGTGTTTGTGTGTGTGTTCATTGTGAGGGCAGAGTCTAGATCAGTGTGAACAGTTTTTCCTCTGTGGTGTTTCCGCTCTGAACTAACCTGCTGCTGAGAGACGGACCAGCCCGTTCTCGTCCCCAGGCCGTCAAATACCGACGTCCCTCGATGTGTAAACTCACTTTCATGGCAACTGACGGGGTATAAAAAACAAGGAAGTCTTCGCTTAAAAACTGTACTGTTGCATGAAGTACAAACACAACTGAGACATACTACTTTTTTTTTATAACACCTGACCTCGAACTTTGACCCTTTTGCTCGTATATCTGTCGCAGTCCACTGTCTGAAATTTAAGGTCAAAAAAACGTGTGTGATTTGGATCGAAGCAGATCTTAACATTATCATTTAACCCTTTGAAACTGGCTTGATTTCCTTACAAAACATCGGAATGATCAGTTTAAAAAAATTGCCCCAAACATTTGCAAAACAAAAATTGTAAAAAGTACAAGAAAATCTCCTAAAAATTTGAGAGCGATAAAACAGAGAAGAACAGGTAAAAAAATGAAAAAAGCGCTTAAAAATTATAATAAATCTGTAAAATAAATTTAAATATCCAATTATAAGAACTATAAATATTTTTTTGGGACATTTTCCCCTTGCCTTTTTACAAATAATTTTCTAAATCTACTAATTTCTCACAATTTGAAGAACACTACTTGCCAGCTTGCTGATTGCCTTTTTACCCATTTTTTTCCAAAAGACATTTAACCAGTTTGCTCAGATTTTAAAAAGTTTAATTACCTGTGAAAAGTTTTTGAAAGTAGCCCAAGAAAAGTGATGTCAGTACAGGTTTCAAAGGGTTAAAGTTACCTTGGAGATACACAATGTAACTCGACGAGTTCGTCAGAGACGGAGCTCGCCCCGAAGAGCTCTGCTAATTTTACTTTACAATGTGTGTAGTTTAAACTTTTATGTTATTACTGCGTACATTGTATACTCCAACATATTCATGAGTAAAATTACATTTGCATTTTTATAGTTATGTCCACAGACTATATAAAGATGGACAATGCATCCCCACTTAGCCCCGCAATGCTTAAGTGAAGCGAAAATATCCCGGATACGGACGCTGCCATCTTTAGCTGATGATGTCATTCGGAGCCAGAGTCTGTGCAGTAGCGATATCTGGTGGCATAGTTCCCGCCAAAACACCCGTCCGACCAATTGTGAGCATCCTCATTGAACGCAAGTGTACGTGTTGGCTGTCACAGCTGTCAATCATGGCGAAATAACCCCTTTTGCATAATTAAATAACTCATTAAAACTGAACTTTTCATAAAAAGCAGCAGTTGAATAAACACCAGCGGGATGAGAGCTACCTTCAGTGACAGAAAACGTCTTTGGGAAAAAAGTATTTGGCGTGAACTTTGAGTTTTTAGTTTGGCGTATGTCTCATTCACTAACATGGAGGGGCGGGCTTTATGACCTATACTACAGTCAGACACCAGGGGGCGATACAGACTGAAAAGCTGCACTTTGGGGGAGCTGTCACATTGTCCATCTTTATATATAATCAATTATAATAATAAATAATAAACTTTATTTTTAGACCACTTTTCATTTCTTCACAATGATAAATGTAACACAAAAAGCATGATTAGACAATGAAAAGACAGGCGAAGATAAACATGATTTTAAAGTCAAAGGAAAAAGTACAGAGATCAGAAAAAAGTAAGAAGGAGAGAACTGATATTAATCACTAGAATTACATTCATTATAAGTCAGACTAGATAGGTTTTCAGCTGTCGTTTAAAAAAAGTTCACATAAACAGTCTAAGCTTATGACACTTCGTCAGTTATCTTTAGGGCTTCAGTCGTTGCCATGGTAATTGAGTTTCTAAATCAGGATGCTTCTGGGTTTTTGGGGGTTTTGAAATTGAGGTATTTACTTTCCTTAACCCAAAACAGAAGCTTTTTTTCATTAACATTAACCGCCTGTTACAGTGTGTTCCAGCTGTGTGTCGGGTTGATTTTCACGTTAAATTACGTGACGAAGCGTCAGTATTTGGCTTCCTGAGAATGAGAGCGGCTGCGTTGGTGAACAGTTTTGCTCTAAACTCTGTGGTGCGACGGGACGGCCGCCTGTTTCCACAGACGACACATCGCTGCTTGTTTGTCGTGACTCGTCCGAGCGTTTCAGGTGTTGCACGGCTTCGTCTCATCACGCGGCGTCAGGCGGACGGCCGCACACCTGTGTGTGGGTTTGTTTTGTACTTTGCTTTCTGTATGAAGTGGATATTTTACCTCCGTGTTCAGTGTGCTCTTTGCATTTATTATTTATCCGAAGACACATTTCTAAAATTACACGTCAGTCTAGACGTATAAACTCAGCATGTTTTGGCGGTGCTCCTCCGGTGCGGTTGCACTCTGGGTGACAGGTCAGAGGTCAGAGGTCAGAGGTCCGGCTGATGTGGCTGTGAAGATGTCAGCTAATACTAGAAATACTGTGAAGTTTGGCGATAAAAACGACGTGTCGCAGGCTCGTTCTGCTCATCCCAATATCTAAGAGTCTGTCGGATGCAGATGAAATGCTCTGTCCGAAACATCTCGTGGTTTTAGCTCGTTTCCACCTTGAATCCAGGTGCGTTTTGTTTAAATTCATCACCGTCGCTCAGCTGCTGTCCTGCGAGCGGGCGGCTGGCTCACCTACGGAGGGCTACACCACTGTGTCTCTCACTGAATATCTTCTCTGATTGGAGAATTCATATAAATGTCAAAATTGCTCGAGGCGAACCTGTTAGTTGCTTAGACTTGCAAGAAATTATGTTTTTTTTTTTTTAATAGAACTAGGAAGCAAGACAATTGTTGAGATGTATATTTAAACTATTATGCCTTTTCTATTTTTATATAGGTTTTATACTTCCCCTGTGTGTCGGGGAACTATTTATTGCCTAAATTATTTATCTGAATTGAAATTATTTTGAAAGACAAATGTAAAGTCCAACAATTTGATCTCCTGCTGTGTGTCCTCTCCTCGCCTGTTTTTCGTTGAAGTGTACTTTGTGTCAGTGTGGCATGGACTGTGTGTCGGATCCATCAGAGAACCCCCCTCTCTGTCATTCATGCCTTCATCTGAATAAATCACTCATTTTACAAAAACACAGGAGGCATAGTTTATTCCACACGTCCGTCTCAGCACGTGTCTGTTGGTCCTGTCTTTGTGTTTGAAGAAACAGCCATCGTGTGGAAACTTTAAAACCAGGCGAAGTACGGCGAGTGTTTGAAAACCGACTCCAGGCCCGAGTCCAAAGGTTGAGTAAAAGTGTGTGTGACGGTGCAACAGCGAAACTGAAATTACGTCAGAGAAAAGTCACCATGTTTTGTGTGATATTGCATGTTAGCACCGCAGTGTTTGAGGTTTATTGTTTACAAGCGTTCATGCTGCTGCACGAAAATTGAGATTATATATCAGAGACCGTATAGTCGCACACGTTCATGTTTATGCGTTAGGGGTCGACCAGTATTGTTTTTTCAGGTCAGAAATCGAATATTAGTAGTTAATGAGACGATAACCGATATTTAGAACCGAAACATTAAATCTTTCTGTCAGTATTCAGAATTTGGAATATGACAAACTCCAACACAAACCTTTGTTTAAATGCCTTAAAATTGTTTAAATGCAAATGTTTAATCAATATTGAAACACTAAATACAGGTTCCCAGCGACTTTTTATAAAGTCAAGTGAAAAGTTAAATTTAAATTAAAAATGAATAAATAAATAAAAATCCCTGTGTTTTTACAAAGTAAAGTTCCTCCCATGCTGACACTTTCGTTGCACTTTTTATTAATTTATTTCATCAGCGATCGTTACAATAAAATACAGATACAGATAATCGGCAAAATGCCAAATATCGGCCCCAGTAATCTACCAGGCCGATAATCTGTCGACCCCTAATTTGCGTGTGTGTACACAGATAAGCTGCCTGAAGTCAAGTTTACAGGGATAGTTTGAATTTTTGGTTGTATGAGGTACTTATCCATCGTCGGGGAATTACGTCACGTTCACACTGGACGCAGAAACGTAAAAAAATATATTAATCGTCGCCTGGCTGCTCAAACCAGAGGTGAATTTCTCCTCTGCTCTTTTTTAATCACATGGGGAGCTCTGTCTCTGCTTGCTTGTGTGTCTCTGGCTGTGTGTCTGAGTGTGTGTGTAGCCTGTTTACGCCACCTGTTGAAGGCGGGAATATCACTCCGTTATGCCGCCTCGCTGTTCTGTATATAACGTCTGATAACGGAAAGGGGAGACGGAGTGGTAAGACGTACTTATGCAACTTGATAAAAAAGTTTTTACCATCGAGAGCGTGACTTTTGCCCGCTGTGTTTGTGCGTTTATGACATCAAGTCGGCGACTACTATTACCTCCGAATTTCCCGAGCGTTAAAGTCGTCATCGTGATTATTCCGATATTACATCAATGCTGCATTGAAATGGCACTTGTTTTGCCGACGTCTTGCACCGCACTGATACCGCGACGTAAGGACTTGTTTCGTAAAAGTTCTCAAACTGTCCTGCGGTGGAGACGCGGCGTTATGTTTCTGTGTCTGTGTCCTGCATGTCCTCACTGATTCTGCATTTTATTCAGGCTGTCATACATGTGTGTTGTTGTGTCCCCCGTCAGTCCCTGTTAGCATGTCCTCCCTCTGTCCCCGACACGAGACGGGTTTCCATTAACCCTCAAATTGCGCAAATTTAAAATTGCAAATATAAAATATGACTAATAGAAGCATGTCAATTTCGAAAAAAAAGTTTTTACGCTCGCATGAGGAGGTGTTTCAGGCAATTTGAAAAAACGATATTTCAAAAAACTGCAATGGAAACTCTTTTTTTGCTTTTCTCGGTCACGTACGGGGCTCGCCTCTCCATTATCGCTCACATCCAACACAATGTTATGGTAACGTTTTCAGCTGTAAGTTTTATTTTAGTTCCCAGAACGTTCTTCTTAAAGTTCGGGTAACATTCTCTATAAACATCAAAAAATGTTTATTTTTTTAAATTGTAAACACATCACATCACATCACATTTTGATTTTAAAAAACGTTCTGTAATTTCAGTCCTCAATAACATGTTCTGAATGTTGCTTTGAGAATGTTCTTCCTTTGTTCTCATGTAACGTTGTGGGAACATTTTATAAAAAGTTTCTATTATCTGTCACCGCCAAACGTCACCAAAACATCTTCATAATGTTGCAGTCAAAACGTTTCATTTAACCATACAGGCACATAATTTGAAATGATAAACGTTCTTTAAACATTAGATTAAAATGTTTCTTTAAAACGTTTTTGCAACTTGTAGAAAACGTTAGCCAATGTTGTAGGAAATAATGAAATAATAATGTGTTGGAAACAATGCCGGCGAGTGTGGTGGCTGTATTAGAAACACAGGTGCACCGCAAAAAATTCGAACATTGTGGAAAAACTTGGTAGTATATTCTGGACTCATTACACAAACCAAAATGTTCATTTTTCTGTTTTATTTCGATAATACGGCCTACGGTTAGAAAAAAGTAAAAATAAAAATAAAAAAAGGGAAAAACATGATTTAAAATATCAGAAACGTCCAACTCAAAACTACAGAGGAGCCGAGGGCGACTGTGAATGAACGCTGTTGTTTTGTTTTGAATGATTTTAGGAAATTTTGTAATAATGTGAGATAGTGGATTTCTGATTCTCATGAGCTGTAAGACGTAATCATCAAAATTAAAACAAAAAAAGCCTTGAAATATTTTTGATTTACGTATAATGAATATACAATATATGAATTTTTTAAATGACATTACTGAGAAAATTGAACTTTTCACGATATTCTGATGTTTTGATTCACCGCCATGTTTCCTCACACAACGTCACAGTGCAGTCGTGTTTTATCGACATTTAGAAAAATATCGCAGAAGTTTTGCGCGGATCCGTAATGGAAACCCGCCTGCAGACGGTTCTGGTGTCGGGACGGTAACGGAGGCCGCACACTCGGATGATCATTTCCTGTTGTGTGTCTCCTGTTTGTTCTCCATCAGTTTAACTTCGGGTTTGTCTCCCTGTTGTGTTTTTCTTTTTGTTTTCTCTAGATCTCTTCCTGTTTGCCCTAGCATGTTGATGTGGCGTCACAGTTCATCGTCCAGTCCTTGTCCTCTGCGCTTCTCTGATGCTTCCAATTTTTCTCCATTGACCCCCATTGATTATTACCAGGAGGTTTTTGTTTCCCACGTGTCCTCTTGTGCTGCCAGCAGGGGCGCTAGAAAGACTGCCCCCCCCCCCCACCCCCAACCCCGAAACACGTTTAGAAAACTTCCATTCAGATTATTACGAACAAAAAAAAGAGATATATTTTTCTAGAACGTACTCATCACTAGAGATTTTTGCAAAAATTCAGTTTGACACGAGTTTGTTTTTATCTCCCGTGTTGCGGAGCAGTCCTCCCAGTGCCCCCTCCCTCTGGTTTGTTGTGTTTTTCGTGTGAAAGCAGCTAATCGGTGTTTTGTGTGTGTGTGTGTGTGTGTGTGTCCTAAGTTAGAAAAACTTTTCAAACAGGTTGGTGTTGTTAGATATTAGAGGGTTCATTTTAGGCTAGCTACGATTCATCCGTGGAGTTCCTTTTTTGAGTGATGTCGTGAGAAAGTAACAAATCGTTCTCACTCTCAAGTCGTCAGATAGCGACGTTTTGTCGAGCTCCGTCGAGTCTTACGGCGATGCACGGGGCAGCCGTTAGCGTCTCTGTGCGACACGCAGCTAAAACACATGAACATGTGACGAAGGCAATGAGCAACAAAAACAAAAAATACCCCCCAAAAATGTGTGTAAATAAGTACAAAAATTATAACAATAATTACCATAAAATTAGTAGAAATAAATCGACAAATATTTAAGTAAATAAGTAAATTTAAGAAAAGGAAATGAGACGAAAAAACCCTTATTATTTTTTAACCTAATTTCTAATGTCATTTTCTAAATTACTCATTTCTTGCAAATATCAAATATGCAAATATGTGGTTATTAACCCTTTGAAACCTGAGCAAGCGGGCTCGATTTTTTTTGAGAATGTGACGACGGCAATGAGCAACAAAAGGAGAAATGACCCCCAAAATAGCAAGAAATAAGTAAAAAGTATAATAAAATTACCTTAAAATTAGTAGAAATAAATAAATTAATAAATAAATGTGCATTTATTTATTTAAGTAAGTAAGAAAATGAAAAAAGGAAATGACCTGGACACTTTAAAAAAGAATTTTGTGGCATAATTTTTAATATTTAATAATTCCAATTTACTTAAAGTTAAGTTTTTCCAGTTTTTCTCTTTTTCCCTGAACTCTTTAAAATCAATTTTCTAAATCAACTAATTTCTTGCAAATATCTCCTTTGTGTCTGATAGCCACGCAGCTAAAACACATTAACCCTTTGAAACCTGAGCAAATGGGTTTGATGTTTTTTAACGTGAAGACGGCAATAAGCAACAAAAGAAGAAATGACCCAAAATAATTATTATTATTTAAAAAAAACAAGAAAATTTTCTGAAAATTGGTAGAAATAAATAAATGAATAAATAAATAAAAATTCCGCTGGCTCTTTAAAAAAATATTTTCTAAATCTTCTTATTTCTTGCAAATTGTGGAACATTCCTCATCAAGTTGCTCTTTGCCTTTTTATTCATGTTTTTGAAAGAAATCACAAAAATTTGTTTTGGATTCAAAGGTTTAACGGCGTCTGAAAGCAGCACCGGGAAAAGTGACGTCGCTCCAGCTTTTAGTTTTGGATTTCAGACACCTTAAAAGATAAAATCAGGAGTTCAAGTTTAAGCGCACGACATCCTGAGAGTGTTTTTCTGTCAGAAAGCCGGATTCAGCGGGCGAGCCGCCGCCGCTGCGGTCAGTTAGTTTGCGTTGTTGTGCTTTTTGGTGAATCCAAATTAACCGTTTTAAACGTCAAAGTTTAAACAAACGGCGACAAAGTGTCGCTGTTTGACCTCCTGGGAATGAGAACGTGCTGAGTAACATTTTTTTGTCATTTAGTGTGAAATTTGACTTTAAACCTGTCGACTGACCTCCGCAAGCACATCATGCTGTTCTGCTCGTTTTTTGGGTTTTTTTAGTTTTCTTTGTGTATGTTTGGGGAGAATCAGACAGAATCCACAGAGGGGAGACTTTTGTCACAGTATATTTAGTATGCATGTTTTTTTTAATATATATATATATATATATATATAAATATATATAAAGTGTATCTGCACTGAAATTCTTGGCAAAATGTGATCTAGTTTGTGTTAAGTTAATGATGAATAAACTGGTGCCAAATGTTTTGCACAATCAGCATTTTCCCCTTTTTATTGGCTCTACTGGTCAGACTGGTCGGAGGAGCAGAGCGTGATGATGCAGCCGGAGGCGTCACGTGCAAAACGACGCGCTGAAAAGTTCATTCAGGCTCGATGTGAAGTTGGCTGGTTGCAACATTAAATTAACCCTTTGAAACCTGAGTAAATAAGCTTTTTTTTTTTTTTTTCAAAAACAAGGAAAGAAGGTAATGAGCAAGAAGTGATGCAAAATAGCACAAAAGTAGTGTTTTAAAAAATGACTAAAAAAGCGCAACAAAAAAGGAAAGCTAAAAAGAAAGAAAAGACCTAAAATGCTTAAGAAACTAATTCTGTATCATAGTTTTAACCCTTTGAAACGTGAGCAAATTTGCTTGATTTTAATTCAAGAGCACATAAAGCAGGCAATCAGCAAATTAATAAATGACCCCAAATTAACAAGAAATTATTGGAAATTATGAAAAATGGAAATTACCTGAAAATAACCAAACAAAAAAAAAAAAAGTAAAAAACCAAAAAACAGGAAATAAATTGAAAAAAGTCCAAAATAATAATAAAAATTTTGACTATGAATATAGTTTTCTTGGTATTTTTCCTTTCTTATTAAAATGTTTTCCAATAATTCACTCTCTTTTCTTCCAGCTAATTTTTTGTAGGTAATTTTGTTGTCACTTTTCAGTATTTTTTATTTTTTTATTTTTTGCAATTTGCAGATTATTTCTTACTAAGTTGCTAATTGCCTTTTTTGTTTATGTTTCTGAAAGACATAAAACCAATTTGCTCGCTTTTTTTTTAAAGACTTAAATGCTTGTGAATAAATTGTTTAAAAAATTACAACATTGGTGGAATTACTTTCAGACATTTTTATGTGAAAAAAGTTCTGTATTAAAGCTTTAAGTCATTCAGAGCGGGAACGCCACATCAACAACAGCCTGTCAGATGTCACATGTTCACCTGCTGCCACAAAGGTGGGACAACTACAGAGGCCTGGAGGGGACACACAGGTAAATACTGAGGTAAATATTTCAAATGAGAGAGGAAGTGACAGAAACATCTGCATGAATCTGCATGAGTCGACCACAGATCCTCTGAACTCTGGTGTTTGTTTCCAGATATCATGGTTGATGTAAATCAATTTTAAATCCAGTGAGAGAATTAAGACACAGATGTTAAAAAACTGCAAAAAGCTTTGGAAAAATAAAATAAAATAATAATAATAATTTTAATAAATCAGTCTTTTGCATTAGAATCTGCTGTTTTTTAATAATAATAATAATAAGAAGAAATTAAATAATTTAAAAAAAAACCAAAAAAACATCTACCTGTCCAGCAATGCTTACATACAAACTGTAATACATTCAAACAGAAAATAAAATTAAAATCATAATATCATAATTCCATGTTAAAATACATTTTTTAATCACCACTATTACTACTACTACTATATACTTAAACAGCAATGCTTACAAACATACTTCAATAAATTCAAACTAAATAAAACCCAAAACAAATAAATGTAATTCCATGACTACATAAAAAATAGAAATAATTACTACTACTACTAATAATAATAATAATACAAAATTAATCTAAAAAATCCCATTTACTTACACAGCAGTGCTTACTTACATACCTTAATAAATTCAGACAACAGAAACAAATAAACTTAATTTTATGACATTAAAAATTAGTAATGACTACTACTACTTATACACTACTTCTACTAATAATAATAATGAATAATAATTAATTAAATAAGAATCACCTCAATAATGATAATAATATAATAAATTACTTTAAAAAACCATCTATTTATACAGCAATGCTTACATACAAACCTTAATACATTCAAACAAAAATAATTTTAAAAAATCATAATTCCATGATTAAATACATTTTTTCATTATCACTACTACTACTACTACTACTACTACTACTACTACTACTACTCGTACTTCTACTGCTACTGCTACTGCTACTACTATTACTAATAATAATAATAAATTAATAAAAAAAAACACATATACTTAACCAGCATTGCTTACAAACATACTTTAATAAATTCAAATAAAAAATCAAATAAACGTAATTCCATGACTAAATAAAATTAGTAGTGACTACTAATACTACAAATAATAATACTGAAAGAAAAAACAATTTAAAAAAAATACATAAACATATATGTTCCGAATGTCATTGTAAATAAAGTTTTCACTCTCTCTTAAAAAAAAAATTAAAGAGGAAAAGACTTCCGGGTCAGTCGGACGTCACTCAGCTGCGCTGCTGTCGGTGCTCAAAGTTGTTGTTAATTTTATTAAAAATCGTCTGTTTTTAAAGAAGAATCTATAATTTAATCCACCGGAGAGACACCATGGCGACCACCATCAGCACTCAGCGGGGACAGGTCTGTCTCTGTCTCTGTCCCTGTCTGTCTCTGTCCCTGTCTCTGTCCCTGTCCCTGTCTCTGTCTCTGTCCTGGTGTTAGCCTCTGAGCGGAACTAGCTTCAGTTTATTTAACATCTGTGACTCTTTAACAACTTTACACATGAAATAAAAATCACAGACAGACACACGTCCGTCCGCACGCCGTCTGTTACCGACGAATTAACGTTTAAGTAACGTTTAATTAACGTTACATAACGAGCTGACGGTAGATTAGCTAAAGTTAGCATCTTTAACGTCAACAAACCGTCACTGCGGCTCGTGCGCGGATTAAGACGTGAAGTAAACACCCGAAAACAACAACAACGACAACAAATAATAATAATAATAATAATAATAAAAGTGGTATAAATGCACCGCGATACGGTTCGGTTTGATTTTATTTCGCACATTTAAAGAGAAATAATACAAAAATGAAAATACAGCGAAATTAAAAAATTAGACTAAACAAGAAGAAACCAAAAGATTCTCAGATATAATTGATATAATTTGGGTTACATGTCCGAAAAGTCTCCGTAATCCCCGAAGATTATTTATCCAGCTTCCCTTTAACAACAATAAACAATGTTTACTCATCACATTATGTATTTCTCCATTTCCGTTTTCTCACAGTATATCACAATTATTAATTCTTGGTTGATGCTCGTACTTTTATCAAAAATATATATTACAAATATAACTGTAATATGTTTTTACTATAATATCCTGAAAATCATCTCTTTGTACCTTTTTTTAAAATTGGAATTTAAAATATGGAATTAACTGAAAAAAATCTAGTTTAACAAAAAAAAGTCACAACTTTATTAAGTCCTAAAAAAATATTATAATTATGCACGGGTCATAATTAATAAATAGATAAACCAATTATGCACTGTGCTGTTTTTTAGTAATATATATATTTTTTTATTTATTTGTTGTTTTTTACTCTGACAGTATTTTTTTATTGACAGTAGCTTTCAGTGTTCGATAACTTTACGGTGATTCTGTGAAGAGAATCAGCGGCCTGTTGTAAAAACGCCACGTGTTGCTGATCACACGCACATGACTCGCACGAGAAGGAAACTATTGGCCAAATCATAACGATGAGTCATTATAGACTCGTGATATCTGCAAGATTCAAATGATGACTGTGATTTTTGATCGCCATCGATCAGTTCCTCGAATTTTTCATTTAGTTGTTTTTTTATATTAAACTCACAAAAACAAACACACACATAAAAAAACATAATACGAGTAAAATAAGCTACAGGATAACAAAACAGTAAATCCTTCATAATGTAACATTTCTGCAGAGCCTCAAAACCCTGGAAGTGATACTTTTTTAAACCTTTTAAACTGTGCACACAAAATTAGCTTTTCACTAGATTATAATTTAAGAAAAAAAAAACCTCTGCGCGCAAGTTAAAAAATCTTTCAGGACTTTAGGACCTCCGTAAATTAGTCTCTCATCTAATTTGTTTAAAAAAAGCTCCCAAAAACAAAACACAAAACCACTCTGACTACAGCCAGTGTCCTACTCTGTCCTCCTGATTGCCGTGACAGTAAAGTCGATATCACAAACTGATTTCCTTTTTCAATCATTGACAAAGTGAACATGTAGAAAACATCAACCTTAAGTTGACGTATTTTTCTTGTTTTTCACAGTGAATGAATCTTACATCCACTGACAGCATCGTGTTTTATGTCTCCGTCTGCTGATGAGCCGTCAGGATGACAATACGCATAAAATGCTTTTAATTCCACTACAGAACAGAAATGATCATCACGAAAATTTGGTTAAAAAAAAAAAATCAATATCAGTGTCAGTTTTTGGCCATATGAGTTGTTTTTATTTCGCTGTATCGGATATCAGAAAAAAAACCAATGTCGTGTTTCCCCCACATTAATTCAAAAAGCTGAAAAAAAGTTCACATTTTTAGATAAAACTTTAACTTTATTAAGTACTTTATTAAAATGAGCAAAAATGTGTATTTTTTGTTGAAACTGTTATCAGTTATATCGTGATTATTTTTTTTTATTTGCGTATATGCAGATATTTTCGGTATTAACTGGACCGGCTCCTCAGTCTCAGGTGTGTGCTCGTTTTTGTGCTCAGGTGTATATCGGGGAGCTTCCTCAGGACTTCCTGCGGATCACTCCCACCCAGCAGCAGCAGCAGGTGCAGCTGGACGCTCAGGCAGCCAGACAGCTGCAGTACGGAGGATCGATAGGCACTGTGGGGCGACTCAGCATCACTGTGGTCCAGGTAAACATGACTCAGCTCTGGTGCACTTTCTCGATTGTATGTTGTAAATGCTGCTTTGTGTGTTTTCTTGATGTATTCTGAAGTGGTGATAAAATGCTTCTGCACATGGACGTCATTTTCAAAATGTGCTCCGAGTGTCAATGTCGCAGCTCTTAAAGACAATTTAATAGTGGAGCATTTATATTTAAAATTACAGACAAAACACGCCATAACAGCAGCCACGCCGAACGTATCACCTGACTGTTTGTTTTGCTGTTTAGGCCAAACTGGCTAAAAACTACGGCATGACTCGGATGGATCCGTACTGTCGGATCCGACTGGGCTACGCAGTCTACGAGACGCCGACTGCTCACAACGGGGCCAAGAACCCGCGCTGGAACAAGGTGATCCAGTGCACGGTGCCTCCGGGAGTGGACTCCTTCTACCTGGAGATCTTCGATGAGGTGAGGCGGTCTCAGAGCGACCTGCTAAATATCTGCACTGTGTTCGTGCGTGTGAGGTGAACTCATGTGGTTTGTCGTGCGTTTCCAGAGAGCGTTCTCGATGGACGACAGGATAGCGTGGACTCACGTCACCATCCCCGAGGGTCTGAGGGAGGGCAACGTGGTGGACGAGTGGTTCAGCCTCAGCGGCAGGCAGGGCGACGACAAGGAGGGCATGATCAACCTGGTCATGTCTTTTGCTGTAAGTACATTCACAGACACCGTGTGCTCCGAGGAGGAGTACAGTTTATTTAGCTTTTTCTTGTTACTGTGAGGGTTAAAATTCTGAAAATTAATGAATATTTGATATTTATGATTAGGACTGTTGTTTGTCAAAAAAAAATAAATAAATAACCCATATTAATGTATAATATATTTTATAGCCTGATTTTAAAAAGTGCCGTTTGTGTGCAGAATTTAACACTACACAAAAATAATAATGATCACCGTTGCTGCTAATCATTGACATATCTCAGGCTGTGATATCAAAAAAATATATATTTAGCAGTGGTATACTGAAAATAATTCATTTTTTGTGTGTTTTTTGTGTTTTTTTAAAAATCTAAATACATAGTGCCATCATGACAAAAACCTGGCACCTAAAGTATTGCAATTCTGAAAATTAATAATAATATTTTTTTATAAATATGATAAGGACCGATGTTGGTTAAAAATAATACAAAGATAAATGTAAAATGTAAAAAAAAACAAAAACATAAATCAATAAAAAAATCAATGTGTAATATTTTTTAAAGCTTGATTTTGAAAAGCGCTTTTTGTGCGCAGAGTGATAAGAATTGGTGTAATATTAAATATTAAAGCGCAGCCTAAAGGGTTAAATGCACTTTCTTTAATGAATAAATGTGATTCATGGTGCTGGTCAAATGATGATTTTAATTTTGAATGTCACCATTATGAATGAAACCTCAAACTATTCAGGACACTCTTCATTTTCTCAGTCTTTTATCAAATAATTAAACATTGATTTCTCCACTTTTTTCCCGTGTCCGAAAGCGCACCGTGCGTGTGTTTTTCGTTTTCAGGGTTTGTGTCTCGGCCTCCTCTCTGCTCACTGTTTGCTCTGCCGCCCTCTGCTGCTGTAAATGGATGTTTCCCCAAAAAGCAGGTGGTGGAGAGCAGATGATGAATGAAATGTGTTCAGTTTCACTGGAGAAGCTCCTCATGTTGTCTCTGTGTCTCTGTGTCTCTGTCTCTGTCTCTGTGTCTCTCTGTCTCTGTCTCTGTCTCTGTGTCTCTCTGTGTCTCTCTGTCTCTGTCTCTGTGCCAGTCGTTACCAGCAGGGATGATGACTCAGCCTGTGGTCCTGATGCCGTCTGTGTATCAGCAAGGAGTCGGATATGTGCCCATTGCAGGTTAGACGCATTCATGCACACACACACATACACACACACACACACACACACACACACACACACACACACACACACACACACAGTCTGTGAAAACAGGCTGATGTATAACGTCTCCTGCGGCTCTGGAGGAGATTTGTCTGAGAACATTAGCCAGATGATGTCATCATGATGTCACTGGGTTTATCGCAGTATTGGTTTATTATAAAACTATGGATTTGTAACAGAAAGCCTGCGTCACAGTGCGTGGACGTCCCCGTCTTTTGCTTTTTGGAGTTTGCAGGACATTTTCTTGCCAAGTTCTTCATTATTTGTTTTTGAAGGAAATCAAACAAATTTTCTTTGATTTTCGAGGTGTTACAAGATAACTGTTGATGTTCCAGGTCTTTAAGGGTTAAATAACTTTTGTCTCAATCTGACAAATCTTTTTGACAGCGTAGGAGGGAAAAACCCCGTCTTCAAAAATATCCGTGTCCGTATGGAGGCGTCATTAAGCTCCGTGTGTGTCCTGTGTTTCTAGGAGTGCCTGCAGTCTACAACCAGGGCATGGTGCCCATGGCGATGCCGGCGGCGGTGCCAGCTGGAGGTCAGGGCCAGGTGTGCAGCGAGGAGGACCTGAAGGCTCTGCAGGACATGTTCCCCAACCTGGACAAGGAGGTGGTTCGCACTGTACTGGACGCACAGCAGGGCAACAAGGACGCTGCCATCAACTCTCTGCTGCAGATGGCTGAGGAGCTTTAACTGCACAACACACACGCACATGCATGCACACACAGACTGTCCACCCTCTGCACACACACACGCACACACAGACTGCTCGCTCTCACACACACACACACACACACACACACACACACACACACACACACACACACACACACACACACACACACACACTGCAGCCATATCTGAGCTCGCAGCAGCTCGGCTGGTCGCCACAGAGATCCGTTTCCTCGCCCTTTATTCACTCCCCGTCGGCCTAACAGTTCATGAAGCCGTTAACACACACAGCTCCGTCGCCGCTGACACTGGATCCTCAAACATCTCAAACATCACAACATCTGTGTGAAGTCACTGCTTTAAGATGAAATCGACGGCAGGCGTTTTAGGAAATTCGTGTCAGGATCAGTGAGGTTTGCATCAGGCTTGGGC
Source organism: Plectropomus leopardus (assembly GCF_026936395.1). NCBI lineage: Eukaryota > Metazoa > Chordata > Actinopteri > Perciformes > Serranidae > Plectropomus > Plectropomus leopardus. Next base: position 2,452,071 of record NC_142176.1, on the reverse strand, counting down.
GGCCCCTAATGTGTCATACCGTCATGAAATCTCACAGAGGTGTACGTTACGTGACGGTATTTGTGTGCAGCACTTTACTATTTAAAGTCCTGTAACGTTATCCCCACCACCGACAGTCGCAATCTTTCTCAGCTGAGCTTAGAGCTCTGATCAGGCCCAAAAAATAAAACGCTCGACTGTACATGAACCCGCACCGTTTCAGTCAAAGCCCGACCCGAACCCGTGGACTTAAGATGGATTAAAAACCCTAAATTTCTGCGGTTAAAAAAAATATCAATAGTGATATAAATATATTAGGGTTGTCAACATTAACTCATTAGTCACGATGCATTTAAGGTCTGTACATAACGTGTTTTTTTTTTTCAATTTATTTTTTATTGTGTTTATCACCGGTGGACATTTACGTATTTAAGAGGCTGTGACGCGCTGAGTCTAAAAGCCACAGTGATAATGTCTGTATCATATGAAACTAGAAGATCTAATAACACTCTAAATGTAGTTAAATTTTGACGATGGAAAAACAGCACGGTCATTTCACAGGGCTCCACTGACCTCTGACCTCAAGATATCCAATAGAAGACCAGTTCTGTGGGTTCACGAGTCTCACCTTTACAGACACGCCCACTTTATGACGTCCTAAGCAGCTTTTTACTGTTATTTGATTCCTAATCAAGACAATCTGGTAAGAATCGCTTTACCTCTTCAATATGGACTTCATTACTATTTCGAAATGCAAAATGATGGAATTAAAAACGTGATTAAAAAATACAGTTAATTATTGAAATTCTACGATTAATTGTGATTTTTTTTTTTAATTAAATGAATGGTTTGACAGCCCTAATATATATATTTATATATACACAACGTTCCCGCAAATCCTTAAAAAGTCTTAAAAGGCTTTGAATTCATTAATCTGAAAAAAGGTCTTAAATATTTCAAAAGTCTTAAAAATGCTCAGACATTGGAAGTAGGATTTTACAAGTCGTTTCTTTTATGACATTGCTTCATAAAATCACAACATAATGAATAACATGTTTTGTTTTTTCTAATAATTGAATGAATACCGTTCACTAAACTCGTCATGATGGGAATCCGAGCTGAATCTCACATGCAAAGTGAGAAACACAAAATCGCCAAGAAAAAGATTTTTCCCACTCTGTTGGTAAACCAGACAGATATTTTTATGATAATAAAATACGTTAAATGTCTTCAGTGTGTTCCACTATAAAAAAACATTGTTATTTTTGTTTTTTTCAACATTTGATGAAGATAATCTAAAATCTATAGTGGACAAAATAACGTCATGTTTTATGTTACGATAAAAAAGATAAATTCTTCAGTTTTGGTTATTATAAAATCAGTCTTAAACTTCATTCTGAGTGACATAAAAAGTCTTAAAATGATTTCTCTTCGAGCTGCAGGAACCCTGATATTTAAATATGCGCCGTGTTCTCAGCTGAAGACGTCCAGCAGCGAATCATGCGGACGCCAAACGTGACTTTTGCCGTTGGGATGTGAAGCTAAAATTAAAATAGCGGCGCTATTTGACGACTTCGGACCAGAACGGGCTGGTTTAATAGAAAGATGAGCGTCTGTATTTTGACGGAATTAAAATAATAAATTAATAAATAAAATAATACTGTCTGAATTTCTAAATCCCGTGTTAGACGGTGTTCCTGATGCCGCCCAAGCCTGGTTTGTATCGCAGCCCGCGTTCCCGCCGCTGATCCCAGTTCGATTTTTCCTGTTTGAGCTGCAGAGAGTCGAGTTCAGAGTCCATCTTCTGTTGATGTTGTTCTTAATCGTGTGTGTGGAACGTGTCTGTCGTAACCTGCAGTCAACTTCTGTTTCATACGTAGCTGTAAAATGTAAAGTGCATTCAGAATCTGATAAATTATTATGATGTATTAAATTATATAAAATTCTGTATATGGTGATTGGAGGATGAGAAAATAAGCCGATGGACTGAGGTTTAGAAATGAACGCCTCGTCGCTCCACTCTGTCGCAGTGATCGCAGATTATTTCTTCTGCAGTTTTGATGAAAAACATTTTCAGTCACTGGAGTTTGAATGTGAAGACGGCGATGAAGTAATATCCCGTGGAGTTACCTTTTAACCCTTTGAAAACCAAGCAAATTGGTTTGATTTGTTTTGAAAACGTGGAAAAAAGATGATGAGCAACTTGGCATGAAGTGCTTCTGTCACTGCACTTTTAATCATTTAAAATATGCCAGGTTTTGTCCCTGGCATATTTACACGTGTATTTTATGCTGATGTTCGTTAACATGCTGCGTTACTATTAAGTAAACATTTAAGATAAGTAAGTGTTCTGCAAATTGCAAGAAATTAATAGATTTGGAGAATTATTTCTAAAGAAGGCTAGGAAAGTGTCTAAAAATCCTAAATTTATAATTCCCCCATTACATAATAAAATTTATTTTATAGAATTATCATGAATTTTAAGCACTTTTTTCAGTTTGTTTTTCTTTTTCCTCTGCTTTTTCCCCCTCTCTAATGTTTAGGTAATTTTCTTGTAATTTTCCTTTTTTTGGCATATTTCTGAGGTCATTTCTCCTGAATTGCCTGTTTCCTAAATTTTTGAATGAAATCATGTCAATTCACTCCGGTTTTAAAGGGTTAAATAACTGCAGAGTTTTCACAAAAAAAGTGTGAGTTTGATGAGAAATAATATGCTCTTTTGATGAAATCGGGATATTTCGAAGCCCTGCAGGACATTTGTTTGTTGAGGTTTTCAGACTGAAACGCATGCACGTTGTCTACACTGATTTCGGTAAAGTGGAGTAATTCAGTGCACTTTTATTGAGCTAAATATCCACGGCTGCATTCATAAATAGTTTCTGAGGCCGGAGAAAGTGACCTGACTTCCATGAAATGTTCTCTGGATGTTGACGGTCCCCTGAAGCGGACTCTTGGGGTCTTTACTCGGGTGCCACCATCAGGTCAAAGCTTGAGGGAGAAACTGATTTGGGAAACTGATTCCTGCTTCGTAGTTTGATGTGTTGGACTGCAGCTTCTTCTAACAACACGAGCAGAGCTTTACGTGTTTGTTCTTGTTTTTTTTTTAAGCCACGGTATTTGTATTTGTTGTAGTTCTGAAACTTTCCATCAACACTCGTAGGTCACAAGGTCTCAATTCTGATGTGCTGTCTGCCAAAGGTTTCATTTCAACCCCACCGCCGAGAAAAATGTTGGCACGATACTTTCTTCAGACCAAGGAAATGTTCACATTTGTACGTCATTATGAAGCGGATGTGTTTCAGCAGCGCTGTGACTGAGGTGTTGAGTTTAGGCACAAAAACACTTGGCGATGGCTAAGAAAAGATCATGTTTGGGTTTAAAGTACCTGGTTTTAGTGGCACAGTTCTCTGCGACAGCGACTCCTCAGTAAAAACGAGCACTTTTCATGCCATTATTCCAGCAGGAAACAGCAAAAACGCAACCGCTTTCTCCAACTATCTCGACATGTGTTATAAAACACAAAAAAACAACTTTTTGTGCCACCATCCTGGCAGGAAATGCATCAGAGTGTCGGTAAAAGACAAACATTTTTCAAGCCGCTATTCCAGCAGGAAACGCAACGATGTCTTCAGACGCAGCAGCTTTTTCATGCCGCTCTCCTGTCAGGAAATGCAGCAATGTCTCAGTAAAAACAACCGCGTTTGTGCCACTATTCCAGAAAATGCAGCATCTCTTGGTAAAAAATACAAACTTTTCTTGCCACTATTGTTTTAGAAAATGCAGCGATGTCTCGGTCAAATACAATCTCTTTCCTAGCTGTAAAAACAGCGATTGGACACTAAAAACACCTGAATTTTGTGGCTAAAAAGACGCTGGAAACACAGCAATGATTTGCTCAAATACAGCCTTTTTTGTGTGTTTCTCTGTGTGTGTGTCTGTGTGTGTGTGTGTGTGTGTGTGTGTGTGTGTGTGTGTGTGTGTCTGCAGCGTGGCAGGGGAGTCAGTTCATATACTAAGTCACTTTAAAAATGTTGACATGCAAAATGTATTTGTTGTTTTTGCAGAAACATACGATGCCAACATTTTCCTCCGGCGGTCGGGGCGGTTTGTTTGAGAGATGATGACTGATAGTTGTGACTTTTCACTTGTGATTCCAAAACTGTCACTGATGAGATTCTTAAAAATGTCGTTTCATTCTGTGTCACTTTATTGATTCTCTTATTTTCAGTTCACTGCTGCACGGCATCTGGAAATCCCCGCACTCGCAGTTTATTAAATTAATAATTAGCAATGATTAAAATGTCAAATTCCTGGCATGAAGTGCAGGTGTAAAGTTGTTGAACTTGGCTGTTATCGGGTAGTTTTGGGAAAAATAAACCTTTATGTGACGATCAGACTTACAGTGAAACCACCTTGAAGATGTGACGTGTTCGACACTCGTGTCCAATCTTCACATGAGCTGAATTTAAGACATTTAAGCTCCGAAAAAGTGCCAATGCCAAAAGAAGCAGCTATATTAACAAGGGGGAGACTAATATTGTTTTTTCATTAGATTATTAGTAGTTAATGGGACCAATGACTGATATTTGGAACCGATATGCATTTACAATAAAAATAATTTTTTTTTTCAGTATTTAGAATTTGGAATATAACAAACTCCCTCACAAAACTTTGTTTAAATGCATTTAGAAAATGTTTAAACAAAACTTAAAGCTTTCTTTTTTTACTTTCTTTATTGTGCACAGGTTTATTTACAGAATACACAAACACACAAGTCGAATTTAAATGCATAGAGATACATATATATAGCAAAAAACAATTTTCTCTCTAAATATTAACCAAAATAATAAATACAGTATGATTTTTAGCTTTCTTGTGATATATATTTTTTATTTTCTTGATTGTGCACAAGTTTTTTTTTCTTTCTTTTTTTTTTTTTTTTACAAAAATACACATTAATAAAATACAAATGCAGTGAGATATACAGACATTTTTTTTTTAAAAAAAGTTTTCTCTCCAAATGTTAATATATATATCAACTTTCTTTATTGTGCACACATTTTACAAAAATAAAATACAAATGAATATAGACAAAAAAAACAAAACAAAACCACCACTAACAACAACAACAACAACAATAAACAGATTTTTTTTTTTTACTCCAAATAATAAAAACAAAAAACATCATATCATGTAAAGATTGTCAGGAGCCATGATTTTGACAAAATTATATTATCATTATTGTTGTTGTTCAAATTAATAATAATGATAATATTCTATATTTTATTATTATTACTATTAATAATATAATTATGAGATTTTTTTGTAAGACGTTTCTTTTCCTCCCAGCTTTAACAAAATATATGTACAAAATAGTCAAACTAACAACAACACAGAAGATAAATAATAAACATTATATCACTACATGAGGCAATAAAGAAATTAAAATTAAGAATTAAAATAAAATAAAAATAAAATGACATGGATAGTAACAAAGTAAATATATTAACATTAAAACAGGGGTTTCACTAAAAAAAAAAGCATCAAACTTTTAGATTATTACAAAAACGTATAATAGATATTTGTCGTAAGGTGGCCACAGCGGCAGAGGTCATTGACCTTTTCAGGGTGGGAGCGCGTGCTGTGTGTACGGGGATGTCCCGGAGTGAAAAAACACTGAGAAGCTGCGGGACAGTTTCACCTTTTAGCCAACGAGGTGTAAAAAACAAGCGCACCCAGAAACCCCGACAGGAAGCGGAAAGATGTCGGAGGAGAAATGGCGGTTAGTTTGATTTGACAGTTTGACGGAGGAAGTAAACTCAACTTTACCGCGTTAAAAAAGGACTTTAAATGATTCAAAACTCGGATTATTTTTGGCTTCTTGTTTTTATTTCGGCCGGCGCTACTTTCGGACTAAAAACGGAACATAAATATTCGCGGAGCGGACGCATATTCGGACTTTGAGGCATCTTCAGAGGTAAGAAACAACATTTTTAAATGTCTTTTCGTTTATTATGCCGGTTAATCTGAATATAGACGTTAATTACGCTTAACGGTTGAATTGCGGAGAATTTAACGATGTGTAACGTTAGCGTGACAGAAGTTTGCGCATTTAAAGTTACAGCCGATATTCATCCGCGATGCTTAAGATGTTTAGGACTAGCTTGTGTGAGTTTACTGTTTTCACTGTCCCAGGACCATACTGCGTTACTATAACGTTTAGACTGTCATAAATAGTGAATATATAGTTATATATTTTATAAAAATATCACTGGACGGGGAGTGCAGGTGTACTGGATATCACCATCGGGGCTGTGATTCGGTCGTAGGCACAAGGCCCTTACTGCATGATTATTATTATTATTATTATTATTATTATTATTACTAAATAATAATTTATTTACATAAAGAAAAAATACATACAATACATCAATGCCAGGGATATATAATTCATGATTAATCAAGACCAAATGTGCAGTAAAACCGAGTAAAAAAGTAAAACAAAAAAAGTAGCAAACGGATTCAAAGTCAGATTTATAAAGTAAAAAAAGTTTTAAAAGTTAATAGAGGCTCTGTATGTTTTAAATTAAAAACGAAATAATAATATAATAAGTGTATATATATATATTTTTTTTTAAATAATTTTTTAACCATTTATCTATTTTTCTAGACTGTTGAGATTTATTTTTTGTTACTATTTGTGCACCTTGTTTTTTTCTTTTACTTGGCAACTTGTTTTTTGATTTTCATTATTTGATATTTTTATATTTGTAATTATTTTTTACTATTTTATTGTTCTTGTTGCTTATCCCGTACCTCATAGCTGCTGTGACCGTTTCCCCACTGTGGGACTAATGAAGGATTATCTTATCTTATCCTATCTTATCTTATCTTATCTTATCTTATCTAAATAAACGTATTTATATAGCACTTTTAAAATAGTTGTTTACAAATTGCTTTGACAGACAAAGCAAAGGCAGGATCTCTGGGAATAATAAAGATAAACAACAACAAACGTGCCAAACAGAGAAAGGTGTCGGACAGTCAAGCTAAAAGGCCAAAACAAAATATGTAAACAAAAGGTCAACAAGAATAAAGCAAATTTTTAGAAGTTTTGGAAAACATAAAAATAAATTCAATAAAAGATGATTAAAAACAATATAAGAGGTAATCTAACAAGAGGGCATCACATCAGTGATAAAACAAAGACAAGATGATAAAAATAACAATTATTTTATATTTATTTATTTATTAACTGATTTTTGATTTTGTCAGTCTCAGTCCTCCATAGCTTTGTGAGTGTGTTTGTTAGAGACGGTATGAACTGGTGGTTGTAAAACCAACGTGACAATTTTTTGTCTTTTGGCGCTATAGTAATGTTATATATCGCACGTAGAATGAGCCGTGAGACCTCAAGTATATATTTGATATCTCACCCACCTCTGAAGGAGTGCTTTGTATGCCTGGTATGCAGAGACGTGCAATGCAAACAGGTTTTGCAGTGATTGGGTTGTCTTGTTGCTACTTTTACCAAAGTTACTCGAGTATTTCCCCTTAAATATTATATTGTAGTTCTCTTTACATCCTGCATGAGAGCAGCCTGCATCAGCTCATTGTTGTTCCGGCTGCAGAGGGAGAGTTAAAGCGAGGAAGAGGAGTGAAGAATAGGTGTTGGATGCTGTGATTTCATTAACACTTCCTCTCCCGTACCCCTCCACCTTCACTCACCCCTGAGGAGTGACATCTCACCCATCAGGTCATCTCCGACCAGTGAAACCAGCATTACAGATGGTGTTTCACCAACACATGAATACAGGCCAGCCTAATCCCACTGCTGGTCCTTTTCCAGTCTAATCTGTTTACATGAACCTCTGTGGCCGAGTGTCGCTGCTGTGATCGATCTGCCCGACGCTTCGGTCCACAGCACCAAACTGCAGATCTTATCAGAAAACTGAAAATCAAAATCAGAAATACTTTATTGATATTTTTGGGGGGAAATTGTGGTTCGTTACAGTCGCTCTGATGCCAGCATAGAGATTTATAGCAAGTAGAAATAAATACCAGCTCAAGTATGTCAAAATATAAGTACAGTAATAGTAACAATTAGCAATAGCATGTAAATATTTAAAAATAAAAGTATGTATAGTATGCTGAGTATGTAAAGTACGGATCAACATTGGGATTAATATTTGACATTTTGTCCATTATCTGTATCTATCTTTTGTTTTAATAATTGCTAATAAAATTAATGAATTAAAAAGTGCAAAGTAAGTGTGAGCATGGCAGGACATTTTATTTTGAAAAACCTTAGGGAGCTTTTTTTTTATCAATTAATTTTCTATTTAAATTTTACTGAATTTAATTTTTTTAAAAAGTTGCAGGAAACTTGCTGTATATGATGAACAAACATATACTTAACAAACATTTGCTTAAGAGTTTTTAAAAATTTTGTGTCTGAGTTTGTTATATTCCAAATTCTAAATATTGATAGAAAGATTTTTATTGTAAATGCATATCCGTTCCAAATATCGGTTATCGGTCTCATTAACCACTAATAATTGTATCGGTATTGGCCCTAAAAAGCCATTTATCAGTCGACCCCTAATGTTAAGTGTGTAAATATATAACATAAATGTAAAGAAATATAGCAACAGACAATTAGCACCAGTATGTGAATATTTAAACTATTAAGTGTGTGAAATCTCAAACTGTGCCTTATGCCACAATTTAATTCATAAAACTAGTTAAAAATCTAAAAATATAAATATGTGTACAATGCAACAATGAACATAGATATACAAAAGTAAGAATTTATACAATAGATGTGTCACATTTAATATATAGCCCACATATTGGAATAATTGCACAGAGGAATGCTGTGGTTGAAATATTGCACCAAATATTGCACTTACTGACCATTTTTCCGTTCCACTGACTTCTGTTTTGATGTTTTAAAATTTCCCAACTTTGTGGAAATGCAATCTCCGCAGTGTCAGATTTCAACATACATGTTTGATTTTATGTGAGAGCTCGTTATGAAACTAAAACGAGTCGGTGGGAAATGAATCCCCGCAGTGACAGAACCCAGTTTCTTCTCTGCACCAACTTTAACCGTCGTCACAGCTATTTTAAGGGGATCGCCTGAGGGGCCATGCTACTTTATATTCTAACATCACACTGTTATTATTACACCAGTGAAATCAGGAGCCCAGTCATCTGCAGGCAGTCAGGTGCGGCCGCTTCGGCTGGACGATAAGGATATTTGCACAGCAGCAGGTGTCATGTGATTTTTGCATATTTGACTCATATTGCCCGGTCCTGCTGAGCAAATGATGGGACTGCTATCTGGGCCGTGTTGAATAATTCACAGCCTTCCACTTTAATGGCTGCAATGATATTTATTCCGGTTTATTTCATTAATACTGAATGCTTAAAAAGTGAGAATTCTCAGGAAACGGCTGCAGCTCTGCGGCTGAATTTGAAAGGAGGACACACACACACACACACACAGACAAACCGCACATTCACACACACACACACACACACACACACACACACACACACACACGCACACACACAACCTGGACCGTGAGAAAAGTAGAAAGGCGCTGAGAGAGCTGAGAAATCTCTGCCAAGGCCAAACGCAAAACCCAATCAATCGAAAAAATGTTGGCAATGCACATTTCTGTAAGCCATGAATATGTTACAGCTGCACTCAACGCTGTGGTTAACATGTGGTTATGTTTAGGCTCAAAAACCACCAGTTATGGTTAAGAAAAGACCAGGTTATGGCTTCAAATACCTGGTTTACGTGGCACAATCCTAGCAGGAAGCAGAGATGTCTCTTTATAAAAAACACTTTTTTATGCTACTATCCTCGCCAACAGGTCGTTACTAAACACACGCGTTTGAAGCCTAAAAAGCAGATGGAAACACACCAATGGGCACAATGCAAAAAATGTAATGAATGTAATTTATAATTTTCATGTAAGGAAAATTTAAAACAACAATATAATGACAAAAAATGTCGTAATATTTTGAGAAAAAAAATAGTAATATTAAGAGAATAAACTTTTAATATTACTGGCATTAAGTTGTAGCTGTATTAGGAAAAAAGTCGCAATTTTATGAGAATAAACTCGTAATATTATGAGTATGAAGTCATAATTTTACAAGAAAAAAGTTGTTACGAGGAAAAAAGTCATAATTTTATTGGAATAAGGTTGAATATCACAAGAATGAAGTCGTTATTTTATGAGAAAAACACATTTTACGAGAATAAAGTCATAATTTTACGAGAAAGGAGATATTACATTATGGAAATAAACATATTACTAGCAAACTGTAAAACAGTTGAGAGCACAGGCACCTCCCTGGCAACCGCTGGTCTTGGTGGCTTCGTTTTTTAACCTTAAAGGTTGCCACTTGAAGCAAAAAGTCTTGAAAAGTGTTAAGTTGTAGTTGTTTAGTTATAGACAGCACCAACATCAAACCATTTTCAGCTCACATTTTTCTGTTTTCCAGATTGAAATGCGTGAGAAAGAGGTTTCATTGCTCTTTCTTTCAAAAGTATGCACAGTAGGCGGGTTTCTATGACAGATTTGCACAAAAATTAAGCAATATTTTCAAAATGTCGACAAAAGACAATTGCGGGATGACTGCTTTTCCACTGAGTGATATTCTGCGACTTCTCCTCTGGCGATAACACTCAAGTAACCATGGTGATGGATGTTGAAAACATTAGCAGGTTTATTTCTATTGCAGCCACCGCACTAGCCGTCATTATTTCAAATAGAGGGTGTGTTATGCGAGCGATAATGGGAAGGTGAGCCCCTTATACGTGGGAGCGGCCACATATGAGGGATTTCTGGGAGGTGATAGTCCACGATTTCACAGAGGAATTGTGGATTCAAAATGTCCGAATGATCTGCTCAACTTTTGAAGAGTTATGTGATGCAATAACAGCTTTTATAGCGACTCTTTGGCTCTTAATTGTACATCATGCAACCCATAAAAGAGAAAAAAGTACTTCCACTGCAGTTTTGCGAAATAAGACTTTTTTCAAATCGCCTGAAACACTACCTCATGTGAGCGTAAAAACATTTTTTGGGATAAATGGGAGTTTCTCTGAATTGATGTGTTTCCATAAGTGTATTTCATATTCGCAATTTGAAGGTTAATGGAAAGCGGCCTAATAAAAAACATTGTTAACAGACAATGAAAAGGCAGCTTTCATACTCATCTTGTGTAAAATGATACCTCAGGCACATATGACAATGATAATGTTTGACACTAAACACCTTTTATTAACAACGCTTGTTTGTGGCAGAGATGATCCGGTTACTGGAAGATGTAATTAAATCAGTTGTGTTGTTTTTTGGAGAGTAAAATACATCACAACAGAGCAGCCGGTGCTGAACGCTTGCTGTTGTGGGTGGTTTTGTAATTTCCTTAGTTTGCTGGCTGCACTGGTGCACAGGGAGTAATGCTGGTCTCATATCCTTTTCCCCCACTCGGTAATGCCTCATTAATAATGTTGAATAAATCATGTGTTGTTAACAGTGTCATTAAACACTCATTTAAACTCTAATTGCTTTGTAATCAATCTCACACCCAGCACCATAAAGCACCCCGCTCCCCATAAATGTGTAGGTGTTTGGTTTGAGTTCATGTGTTTGTTTATGATAAGATACGTTTCATACACATAAACAATGAAAGCATATAGACACGCATCATAAGGGTCAGTTTTAGACACAGGTGAACTCAGCATTTTTTGTTTAAGGGCATCAAGGTGGTCATCCACCGCTAAACTTAAGCAAGTGGTAAATCAGGATTCCCAGTCATGGAATTCCTGGAAAAAGTTATGAAATCGCAGAAACTGTTCAGGCCTGCAAATGGTTCATTTTAATTCTGTTTTGCCGTAATATTGTGAAACCACCAGGAGGGAAACCTGGAGGGAGACCGTAAGCGGAGGGTGGGCACAATATTTTCACAGCGACACTGTTGGGTCGTGATGGCTTTGGCGGTAATCGTAGTATGAGTGGCGCCGCCAGTTAGCCAGACCTGGCTGGTGCCCAATGCAACAAATTGAAGAGCAGCAAAATTAATCTTATGACTCTCGAAGTATCTAAAGCTAGAAGTATATTTCCAACCCGTGTTTGATCGTGAACATTATGTTCCCTCCAAATGTCTTTCTCTTGTTGTGCAGTTTAGTTTATTTTTGAATCCGGTGTTTAAATATCCAATATTTGCTCTGCTCTTATCTTTATTTGTCACCACTCTATTACGTCCAAACTTGTTTTGGAGTGTCTGCTATAAAATTTGTCAGCAGGAAGGATGCCCCCCCCCCGCCCCCCCTCCCCATGTGAATATTTCAAGTGGCAGAGTGGATGAGGCCGGACCAGAAATAGCTTTTTAATAAGGCATGTCTGAATGGTTTAATTCGGGCAGACAGCAAAGAAATGGAGAAGCAGCTGCAAATAAGGTGTAATTTCTGTCAAATGAAGGAAATGACTTCTGAGCCCCCCAGGATCACGCTCCCACTGGAGTGTTTACAGTGTTTGGCCTCTGTGTTTTCTGAGGCCTTCGACAAATGATTCATAATTAGCAGTGGTATAACCCGTCATTTATATGAAGATGCTGCAGAGTTTAGGGATCAGTGCAGATGTACACATTTAGCCTTTCACAAAGAGGACTAAATTTACATGCATATTTAATGATCCACTTAAATAATAATTGGCTTATCAGTCATAATGTTATTGTATTTAACAAATAGGTAAAATCAAGGAGAAGGTCCGAAACATGAATGCAGACAATCAGTTACAGATTAAAGATAATCTAGTGGTTTGAGACCACTTTAATTATTCAAACTCAGGGTGAGATACCTGAATTCTTGGTTATAATCCCTCATTGCACAGAAAAAAATACTGTGTGAACACAACTACAGCCATGGAGGCCAATAATTAAAGGGATAGTTTGCCCAAAAATGAAAATTTGGCTATTATATACTAACACTCATGCCGATGGAAAGTTGGGTGAAGTTTTATTGTCCATAAAACGCTGCTGGAGCTTCATGAGGCATTGCACTCATCTTTCAAACAATTAAAGCACATGGTAACCAGGATTCAAACATTCAAAATACTTAAAACCATTAAATGTCTCAAATACTGCTCGTCCGAAGTAATCCTGAAGCCCCGACATGCCAAGTTGTTTTGAAAAACGTCACTGGCGTCATGTTTTTAGCCTTGTTGTAGCCTGTAGCTTCTAGTGTGGGAGCCATGTTTATGTATGCACACTTGCTCGAGACCAATGAGAGCTCGCGGTTCTGTACACCAGTGTTTACATGCTACCTGGAAGCATTTCTCACACACAGAGAGACTTGTGGAGTTAGCAGCAAACAACAATTATATAATGGGAGGGGCTTCCAGGTAACATGTAAACACTGGTGGGCAGATTCTGCGAGCTGTCGTTGGTCTTGCGTGGGCGTGCACATGAACGCGGCTCCCTCACTAGGAGCTACAGGCTACAACAAGACTAAAAACATGATACCGGTGATGTTTTTCAAAACAACTTGGCACGTTGGGGCTTCAGGACACTTGAATTACTTTGGATGAGCAGTATTGAGACATTTTGTGGTGTTATTATGTACTTTTTTAAATGTGTTAATCCCGGTCACCATTTGCTTAAATTGCTTTGGAGTTGAGTGCAATGCCTCATGAAACTCCGGCTGTGTTTTGTGGACAATAAAACTTCACCTGATTTTCCATCCGCATGACTTCCACTGACTTTTACAAAAATTATCTTTAATGGTTGGGTGGACCTCAGTGGAAACTGAATTATGAACTACAGGATGAAAGAACTGTTGATCTATGGTCTCTTATTATTACAGTTTATTGCTGCAGTTTCCCCATTTCACTTAGCGATGATCAAAGTCTCATTATTTCATGATTACAGGCATGTAAATCACAGATTCTGAATGGTAATTTCCTAAAAAGCGGGTCCCCGATGTCATTATGGTAATAGTATACATAGGACCGTATCTTGCTTATGTGGACCAGAGGTGATCATCAATCTAAGGATGAGGACAGCTTAATCACTGTATGAATGTAATCAGATCTCCACGAGCGAAACATTTCTCCAGGGTCCGATCCAGAAAACAAACTGAGAGCAAAGCACCTCCACCTGATCAGAGAGACACTGAAGGCATAAATAAGAGGTGTGTTTAGTCTCAGTTCGTCAAGTCTGCAGGTTGATGGCTTTCTGTTTTATTCAGCCTGGGGGATAAAAGATGAAGTGCCAAAAACTGCAGTTATTGCAGATATTGATTTTTTTAGGGCTGATATAGATACAGAGTTTTAGTAGTTAATTAGCCCAATAAGAGATTTTTGGAACTGATATACATTTACAATAAAAACATATATTTCTGTCAATATTTAGAGTTTTGAATTTAACAGACTGTTTAAATGCCTTTAGCAAATGTTTAATCAAAACTGAAACTTTCAACATGATACACAGCAAGCACCCAGGAACCTCTTTATCAAGTGAAAATTTAAATAAAAATGAATAAATAAATATATCTCCCTGAGGTTTTACAAAGTAAAAGTTCCTCCCATGCTGACACTTTCTTTGCACATTTTAATTAATTTAACCCTTTAACAGTCACACTACGAAATGCCTTTGCAAAAAAAAAAAAACAACATGATAGACTGTATATGTTAACCAAATGCATTGAGGAAAAAAAACATTTCCCCACTAAAATGCATTGTAAAAAGTGAAATTGTCAATGTAATTGAAATCTGAAAATAAAATTAACTTTATGTAATAAACATAAACAAAATACATAAACAAAAATAAACAGACACAGGTAAAAATAAATCTAGTAAGAACAATCAGTATAAAATATATGGTAAAAAAAAAATTGTCAATGCTATGTACTAAGTAATGTGAAAATGAAAGTAACTTTACAAATTAAACAAACAAAATAAATATAAGAAAATAGACAAATCAAAATATACACAAATTATAATAAATGTAGTAAGAAAATATTTTTAAAATGCATGGTAGAAAAAAATATAGTCAATTTTATATAATAAAATAGAATTGAATTACAGTATAATTAAAATACCAAAATGCATCCTATTAAAACATCTGTATAAAACTGTTTTTTCGAAAAACAATTCAATCGCAAAAAAATGTCAGCCATGTTACAATCACTGTTAAAGGGTCAATACAGATAACCGTCAAAATGCTAAATATCTGCACCGATAATCTCTGGACCCATACTTCTACATCCTGCAAATAAGAACAGCGTGAAACTGACTGACAGCTCTCGTCCACAGCTGAACACATGATTCATTCCTGCTAAATTATTCCAGTCAGAAAATTTCAAAAGGCATGTTTTTTTTAAAAAGTTTTTTCTTTGTTGTCAGCTATCAGGGGTCACTGTTTCATGCATGTGATGGTCCTGAAAGCAGCTGCTGCGTGGTAGTTTGCGTCACCCGGCCATCACTCATGTTTTCAGGAGCAGAGAAGCATACCACTGCACACCCACACCTTCAGCAGAACTACTTTAAATGAGAATACAGACAATTATGCAGAAACCCTTCCATGTAACACCTCGGCTGCTAAGCTTGGCTGATTCCCAGCTGAAATGGGCCTCAAAGGCACATAGTGTTTTATTATGAATCGGTCCCAGAGCTCAGAGGGGTGTCTACTCCTCTTTCCTCTCTGCTACTTCTAAGTGAGGCTGCCTCGATTTTCACTGCGACCTCCCTGGCTGACCTTGAAAAGGAAACTCGAACAGCTTCGTCTTTTCCAGCCAAGATTCCCTCTGAGTTTGCTCCGGCTCGCTGTAATTACTGTAGCTGGTAGGCGTGCAGGCAGACACAGTGTGGAGCAGTTTCTGGAAACATATGTGTCTGTCCTTGTAGTTTTTTTTTCTTCATGAGGACAACATGTCATCACAACGATAAGAAAAAAAAGGGCTGTCCTATAAAGTGAGGACGTTCTTCCAAAGAGTGAGCACTTTAGGGCTTTATTTCAGAGGCAGTATTACATTAAAGTTAGTTTGTGTTGTGGCGTAGAGCTCGGACACTCAAAGTGCTTTGCTCGGGGGCCAGTTTTACACAATCACAGAAGGTTAAGGGCCATTCGCAGCAGCCCCATACATGTTTCTAGGATTTTAGGACATTTCTCTGATGTTAGGACGTTCGTAGTATATTTGGACATTGTAGTAAGTCTGGGCAATAAAATAATAACCATATCAATTGCATAATAACTTTTCCTCGATTGAAATATGAGATGTAGTCGGTAGAATGTCGATAGAACGCATTACAGCCATGTCCGCTCTGCTCTCATTCGCCACCGGTGTCTCCGCCACTGTCCACTCCGCCCTCATTCTCCGCCGGTGTATCCACCGGTGTCTCCGAATGTCCGCTCGCTCTCATTTGCCGCCTGTGTCTCCACCGGTGTCTCTGAATATCTGCTCCGCTCTCGTTCTTCGCCGGTGTCTCCGCCGCCGCCCCCTTCCTCCTTCTGCTCCATGTGTGCGACGTGGACATGATTAGAGGACATGATGAGAGGACACGCTGGACGCGGTCTGAGTTCAGGTGTAGTGAGTTTCCAGCTCGGTTCTGCTGAAAGAATAAACTGATATCTGACGTTTGATTCCTTCAACAACAAGCAGAACATGTAAATCTGCAGAGATCACAGCAGAGCCGTGACTTAGGGACGGTTCTGTAGCTGCTGCTTCCTGACAGTTTGGGGAACGTTCCTCTCTTTAGTTCCACTAGAACACAAACAGAATATTATTTTCAGCATTATTTTTGGACAATTCAAGTTGACAAAAGAAGATAAAAGAGAAAAAAAACAAAAATATTTCGCCATTTTTTGGTCGGAAATGTCATTTTTTTTAATGAAAATGCACAAATTAAATTCATCTGTACTCACCACATCTCAGCCTTTCATACCCTCAGGTGATGAAAAAAACAAAGAAGTTATCAGTTATCGGTATCTTATCGGCCAAAAGAAGTTGGAAGTTATCAGTATGTTGGTTTCGGTTGAAATTATCATTATCGTGCATCACTGGTTATGATATCTTCATATCTCACTTAGGAGTCAAAGGGAACCTTTAAGCTTGACAGAAATAGTGATTTGATGTATATCGTGATATATATTGATATCGACTGATATGAAAAAAATGATTGCGATAAGACTTTTTCTGTATCGCCCAGCCCCCGTCTTATGCACTCTAAAATACAAAAACTATTCCCAGTGAGAACCATTTTGACAGAAATTATGTATCTAAATTGAACATTATTATTGTTGTTATTATTATTACTTTTAATCTGATTTTTTTTTAACTTCTGAATTATTCAAATTTTCAATAACCCAAAATATGTTCAAGTTGCTCAAATTCGCCAAATTCACATGCCAGAATACAACATATACGATTCAAAGTCAATGTCCAAGGATGAGCAGTCGATTCAAGATCAAGTCAAACCAGCATCCAGCCAATCAACACTGTCTCCTTTTTACAGGTATTTTTCCATAACTTTGAGATTAAATATTAGTTCTATATTGGGACTTCTTTAGGTAAATATATGACCCATAAAATGAAGGCTCATGTTTTTATTGTAATGGCTGTAAACTCGATCAGATCTGATTCTCAGCAGCTAATTTCTGTTGCTAATTTCTGCATCCAGCGTCTGTCGCCAGAATGAAACAGCTGCATGATTTATGAGGGAGTGATTTCCAATCTTGGCTCTAACAACTGTCCAGGCCCCTTCTGATTCATTTATTCATTGCACACACACACACACACACACACGCACACACACACGCGCACACACACACACACACTTCAGCTCCTTAATGTGTAACTGACTCCGTAACTGGGTGCAGGGAAGCTGAGCTAAATTGGGCTGATTTATTTCAATTAGCAGCACACTCAGGTCCAACCCGTAAAGAAATGTGACCAACAGCAGCGGAAAATAGGACAGAGGGATGCTGGGAAAAAAAAACATTGTCTGCTCTGGCCATATGCTGTATATCCAGCGCTGTGAATAATTTAGTGAGGATGCATGCAGACTCTCTGGAGGAAGCAGTGAGGGCTGGTAATTATAGTTTGGTAGGTGAGACTGAGTTAGTTAACTACAGAACAACAGCACTTAGGACATCATCAGATTCTACTCAAACTTTTATTAATAATCTTTGACATTTTAACACAAGCCAATCACTTTTTTTGGCTCCATCCTCTGTAACTTTTGAAACTCAGTATTGATTCATCAGTTCATTGTATTTACTTTGTGCTAATTGCTCCACACAGTGTGTGTGTTTGCAGGTTTGTTTTCCGGCTTCAAAGGAACTGATGATGTTAGGAGTTTCATTACATATTTCAAAGTAATATCGCCAAATATAGAACCCCCACACACTGTGTTACTAGTGCATGTACGCACAGAAAAACAACCCAATTATCCGACTTAATACTGGGTGAATCTGCAAAACCCAAAACCTGCACACTGGAAACTAAGACATGTTTAGCCTCTTAGCAACTGGATCAACATCGGTTTTCTTGTGCTGTTTTCACAAGCATTGAAACCTCTGAAACCTGAGAAATTTGGTCTGATTTCTCACTTTGAATATGCAAATCAAGGCAATGAGCAATGTGGCAAGAAATGTCTCACAAATTGCAAAAAATTTGTAAAATATGACAAGAAAATTACCTGAAAATTATCTGATGGGGGACTGTAGATTTTTTACCCAATTTCTTGTTGATTTTTGGCCATTTTTAATTTTTTTTTCATTACATTTTTTAATTTATTTTAATTTTAGATATTTTTAGGCTTTTTCAGTTTTTTAAAAATTGGATAGGACAAAATTAAGGGTTCATCTTTATCTGCATTTTATTTGAATGATCGCTGATAAAATTAATTAATTAGAAAGTGCTAAGAAAATGTCAGCTTTTGAAAGAAATCAATCCAATTTGCACAGGTTTCAAAGGATTAAAGGAATACTGTGCAGGAATTTCCTAAAATAAAAATATTTAGACCATGCACATTTGTTTCCCCTTATAAAAACATGGCAGTAGCAGAGGACTCAAAATTTCTAACATTCACACCATAAAAAAGATGCAGAAAAGGCAGAAATTGGTGCTTAAAAAAATTACCAGAATTTAGGAATTTAAGTGATTTGATTGACTTGTACAAAATTTATACCTGTGACTGACTTGAAGTGTGTGTCAATGCATCTATCTGCCTGTATGTCTGTGTTTGGGATGTTCCTGCTAACTGTGCGCAGGTGCGGTTGGGACTTTATAAAATAGATATGAAAATCACAGATACAGCGAAAAAGAGAAAAAAAAGTAAATACAGCGAGGCAAAGTTGGAGTGAAAGTGGGGTTGACTTCCCAAACACCTGATGAGGAACTTTTTAATCACCCTGCGACAGACAGAGGTGGCTCTGAGTGCCAATTAGCAGTTTTTGTCAGCTCTGAAAGAAGTCTGGCAATCAGCTCTGTGAGGTTACACATCAACACGAGACGCCGAAATCAGCTGCAGTCAGGCTGAATCATCTGTTCCCAGAGCTGCAGGTGCATCAGCTGTAAACAAGTATTTAACTCCTCTCTCCTAAAAACTGTTTCACCTCTCTGGCAACTCTCTTTCTTTTCAACAGCTGTAATAGTTTTAATTGAGTATGAAGTGATGTCTCTGATTTCTGAAGTAAAAAGTCAAGATAGAACAAAAGTGGGATATTTGTAGTGACTGAAATACACGTGCCATGGATGAAATGTGTACTTACATCACATAGCAGTAGTGATAATAATAATAATTTTAATAATAATAATAATTATACAGGGTATCTTAAAAGTCTTAAAAAGCCGTGAATTTAATATTCTCAAATTCAAATGCTCTTAAACTTCGAGTCTTAAACTTTGTTTACAAAAGTCTTACATTTTTTAATTTTATAATGTTTTATGTTACAAGAGTACAGACACACCTCACAAAGCTACATAAGTCAGATCTGAAAATGAGTATTAATAATAAAAAAAAAGTTAAAATTCAAGCATTTGGTAAGTGATTATTTCTAGGGCTAAAAATCAGCAGATTTTGCATTATATATCCTTTAGATGTTTGCCAGTATGGCCTCAAAATTGGCATTAAATTTAATTCTAGGTGGTATTAAAAGGTCTTAAAAAGTCTTAAACTTAACTTTGAGAACTCTCGGGGTACTCTGTAATAATAATAATAATAATAATAATAATAATAATGATGATGATACATTATATTTATGGGCGACTTTCAAGAGGGGTGTGACAAAATGTCAGTATTTGAAACTTGGGAATGAGAACGGGATGTTTTTTTGGGTTACACAGACTCTGTCTCTGAGGCATGTGGTTGTGTTGGAGCTTCACTTCATGCATATTGACTTCAAATGATGCAGTTGGTGTTAAAGGGCTGGAAAGTGCCACCAGGGATACTCATCTGGGTTTGCCTGGGGGCTACTTTTGCAAAATGACAGGAGGCCAGGGGCCAAACACAGCATCCCAGCGGGTCAGGTGTGTGCAGGGGCATTTGCAGGATTTTAGGACATTAGGGGTTTAAATCAGACCTCTGTCAAGGGGTCTGGAGGATCCTCTCCTGTCACTTTTTCTTTTAAAAATTGGTGACAAAAACATAAGAACATGTAGGAAGAAAAATGCAGATAATAACACTGAATACAATAACATTTAATGAGATATGGTACATTGATGTTACTGAGATTATTTAGGATATGAGTGAATTTAGTGCGAGGAATGTGTCAGTTTTAAGTGAGGAGTATGACAGCAGGGTAACGGGAATCAGAGGCCAGATTTGGCCGCAAGTTGAGTATCACTGGTGTAAACTATACCAACTGGTGCTAAATTAAATAACAGGATCATTTTAAGTGCAGCATGCATTGATTTGATTAATTTCTTTTAATGTGAAATATAAATGCACCTACAAGGTTGCAATGCCCCTGGTATAATGATGTTATCATTTTAATCAATTTAAAAAACACATTATACCAGTTTTTTTTACACCTTTCTGTGTAGTTTTTACCTGAGGGTCATGTAGCCAAATGTTGATGGGGGGCAGGTGTCCTTGTGGACGTTACGTCAGTTTTAAAGCTGATGCCCTTAATGAGACATCAGAGTTCAGGGTGACATGGATTTTCTGCAGAACTCTGTTAATCAAACAGTGCACACTGTCCTTCACCGATATTTATGAGGACCTGCTGAATGACTGTAAATGTATGCTTCAGCATGGCGCTCAGGAAGTCCTTCACATCAGACAGGATTACCGCCTACTCAAGGTCAACTGACGTGTCATTGATGTCTTTTTTCAACATCACAATACCAACTAGGCTTGGGTGGTTTGCAGTATTTCATAACTTCATACTCTCCTGAAATTTCACAAATTAACCTCCCACATCCTGACCACGAGCGCGCTACTTACTTTCAGCTTTTCAGATTAATAAATACACAATAGAAACCCACAAAGTAGTAAAAAAAGTAATGTTCTCACACCCATTTTACTCATTAAACAGAGAAATACAACTTTTCACCTTTTGAATTCAAATGTCTGTCTTTACTCTCATTCTAGTTAGTAATCTAGTTAATAAGTCCACTGATCCAACCAATCAATTCTACTGGTAATGCTGCTTTTATCACCAGTAAAACTGATTACTTCAATGCTCGTCTTTCTTTGCGATAGTTGTTTGCGCTGAACGTCCTATGGAGCCCGTTCAGACTTTAAAACTTTGCATGGAAAACAAAATGAATCGTCAAATTACCTTGAATCTCCTAGTTAATTCTGCCTGAACTCTTGTCTGCTGTTTGCCGGTATCACTGACTAACTCCACTTGCTTTATTAACTCTGGGGTTTACAGCCTTGGCTTTGCTTTGTTTATTTCAAAGCACTTTGTAAACTGTGTTTTAAAAGGTGCTGTATGAATACAATTATTATTATTATTATTATTATTATTATTATTATTAAATGTTGGTATTGAACAGCCAAATCTGATTGGACTGGCATAACACTGAGTCGAGTAGAGACTTAGTATTTTCTACACAGAGGTGAGCGGTTGTGGCAAAGACCCATAAACAAACTGAACACCAGCACTGCATCCAAAAATAAGTAAACTGATCAGTGAGTGCTGTTCTTTTTCTTTGTTTTTCTCTATCAGAATCACAAAAACATTGCCTGCAGGTATGATGCTGATTTACTGATTACCAATGAAGCCTGAAAGGGTTAATGAAGCAACATTTACCACTTTTATCTCCAACATGCTCCATTAATTAACTCGGCAAGAACAAATGTCTTTGAGGCATGGTAGCATCTCAATGACTGATCTCCATTTGACAAAAGAAACTCCAGCAGCCAGAAAACGTCACGGCTCCATCGAGTGTGTCGAGAGGGAAAGTGATGCCCGCACGGCTCAGTCTGAGGGGCCGTAAAAACAGGCTCACAGGAAGTCTTAATGATTTGGAAAGGTCGGGACCTTTTGATTCAGACACATAACAGGCGGCGGGAGGAGAAGTGAGAGGAGAGGGCGCGCGGTCGCACAGCAGGGAGGTCAAATTGGTGGCAGACACATGAATGAAGACGGAGCACCGTCGTTCGCAGGCCGGGGCGGCGGTGAGAGAACCTGAATAGAAAAACCAGCAGTGCACAAACATTACACAGCGTGCTGCATTTAAATGAAATTCAGCCTCACACAGAGTCGACACGGTGGAGCAGTTTAAGGAGGAATAAAGGAGAGAGCAGCCGAGACATAAATTGCACACTGCTGTCAGATGTGCCGCCGCTGAAGAAGCAGCTGAAGTTTTGGAGCATCATCGATTGTTCCAGAGTTAAAGGGACACTTTGCTGATTTTCAGCTTTGTATCATGACGATAAGCGGGTTTCCATTATAGATTTGTGCAAAACTTAACTTAATCTCAGTGTGGAGATGACTGCCTTTCTACTGAGTGATGTTCTGCGACTTCTCCTCCGGAGATAACACTGCAGTAACCATGGCGATGGATGTTCAAAACATTAGCAGCTTTATTTTTATTGCAGCCACCGCGCTAGCCGTCATTATTTCTAATCCAAGGCCATGTAGACGTGTTATGCAAGCGATAATGCATCACATACATGTAATCAGATGGCACTGAGCAAACTCTGCCTTCATTGATTAGTTTTAATCCACCTAAAGAAATCAATTAAAAAATTAAAAACATGAGTCCCTCCTCAATGCTTACATGTTTTTATGCCTGACCTGTTTTATAGCACCCCTCCCCCCCCTCATAAATAACAAACAGTCCCTATCTTTAACTACTTTGGGGGGCCGGCGCGGCAACTAGGGGCACTACAACGCCAAGTCCAATAAAAGTCCGACTGAGGTGTTTACATGACAGAATAACTGGACTTCCAATCAACTTACCTGGGTGTGATTTTCAGAAATTTGATTTATTCATATTTCAGTCGGACTAACTATTCGAAAAGTCCAGTTTTAGTCAGACTAACACAGAAATTGGACTTTTTCTAACATCATGTGACAGAACTGCATTTTTAGTGTGTTTAACTCATGTTTGAAAAACCGCGTGCACATGTTTATTTTAGCACGAAAAGGGGTACATATGTAGCCTTTACCTGTTTGATAGTAATATTTAATCTGGTTACCAACAGTCCATCAACAGCAGCCTGAAATCTTTGACAAAATGCACCTTGTGTCTAGCTCCTTTCTTAAAAACTCTATCTCGCTACACTTCTGTTTATAAAGCGTGATCTCTGGCACCATCTTCTTCTCCTGTTTTCATCATTACGTGTGCTGTATATTCATCCGCTTTGCTCACTGATCCACGTTCCCGAGCAGCCTCGGTGTTGTTTAGCTGATCGACAGACAGAAGCTTGTCAGAGATGAATGTGACGTGACTCGACTCTTACAAACTCTTAAAACAAGTTATTGGCAACCCGTTCAAACTTCCAGTCTCCATCCTGAGAGGCTGCTGTTCCTGACAGACTTCAGACCCCAGCAGGGGGAACACAGAGATGAAGCCTTAACTTTAACGGTGCTAACGCTGAGCTTCCAGCGCTGGTGGCAATAAAAAGCGATTCTTCACTTTCCAGCCATGACAGACACAGAACCGAAGAGATAACAAATACGTGGTTTGCAGTAACCACCATAAAGTATTCTGTCTGTGTTTTTTCACAGTGAGTGTGACGCCTCTCTCTGCTGTTACTGCCTGCCTGCAGAAAACATCAGCTCTGCTCTCTGAAGCCTGCAGTCTGGATCTGTCCCGACGTTCCTCCATCACTTTAGTTTTCTCTAAGTTTAGGGTGAAACAGTCGAGTCATGCAGCTTCTACTTCTGAAATATTTTGCTCTCACATCGTGTTGAGCATTAATACACAGCAGTGATAATAATAATAATAATAATATAATGATGACGATGATAATAATAATGATGACGATGATAATAATAATGATAACAATGATTATAATGATAATAATGATGATAATAATAATAAGGATGATGATAATAAATTTAAACTTGATTTTAAATCATTTTAAATAATATTTTTGTCTTTGCGCCTCTTGTCTGCACTTTTGCTATTTAATGGTGATTTTTATTTTAAAATTCTTAAATCATTCAGTTATTAATTTAAACTTTTATCTTATCTCTTTACTCTTTTATATGTTATTGCTCTGTAAATCTCTTTGAATTGCCCTGTTGTATGACATGTGCTATACAAACAAAGACACTTTGCCTTGTCTATAAACTAAATAAATACAATCACAATCAGCACTGGATACCATAACTCTGCAAATGAGTTGCAGACAACTAAAAGAAATATAAATACAAAAGAAATATTAAAAACCAAGAGTCAAAACAGTTAGCTGGTGATTTTAATCAACTCATCCTTCAACTCCACAGACATAGCAGAATCAAGGACAAATTTTAATTTCATTTTTTAAACTGTTTAAAAAAACGACTAATAAACTCACAAAGTACCTTGTACCGTAAAAAGCCCACCTCCACTTAAGCATCCACCCGTCTGCTGTGCTGAGCTCTGTGTGTTGTGCTGGGCAGTGACGCAGTCAGAGTCTAGAGGCCAAATATTAACTTTATGACCCATTCTGTGAGAGCTGACAGACTGCCATGTGTTTGTTCAACCCTTGTGTCAGTGTCAGATGTCTGTCTGTTGTGAAGGTGGTGTAAGGTGGTGATCTTACGGCTGCAGCTCCTCCGTCACATGATAAAAGCAATAAAAAATCTGCCTGTGGCTCACTGGCTTTTATTGCCTTTAGCCTATCACTCCACTGCGTCTTTGTTTGTATATTAATGTGGGCGTATTTGCATGGTTATATCAGTGTAGGTGCTCTGTACTGTGCCAGTCCAGTCTGTAGGCTGTCGTTTATATTACTGCTGTAATTAAGTTTTCTGGTATGAAATTATTATCAAAGGAAAAAAAATGTGGGTTTCTTTAGTTGCTTGTGCAGCCATCATGCCGGTGATTTCTTGTAACTGTTGGTTTGGAGCGAGTCTCTGAATAACCATTTTGAGGGCTGTGTTGCCCTAACAGAGTGATACTAAACTTTCTGCTTGTGGGCCAAATCTGGCCCTCAATATGGTACCAGGTGGCCCCCCAGCTGTTTTCTAACTCACAACAAAACTAAAGTGAGTCACACTTGGAATTGTTTTTGTACTTTTAGTATACATAAGGTGACAGAGTGCATAAAAAAGCTTAAAAATATACCTTGTTAATCAAAAAAGTGCAGTGGACTAAGACCCTAATGACCATAACCCTGAAAAAGGTCTTAAAATCTGAACAATTTGCCAAAATTCTGAAATGTCCTTAAATTCTAGAAACGTCCCAAAATTCTAGAAATATCCTAAAATGCTAAAACTATCCCAAATTCTAGAAATGTCCTTAAAAATGTCTTAAAATCCTGGAAACTTCCTAAGATCTTAGAAAGGTCCTTAAATGCTAGAAACCTCCTACAATAACAGAGATGTCCTCAAATGCTAAAACAATTTCTTAAAATCCTGGAAATGTCCTAAAATCTTCGAAAAATCCTAAAATGCAATTCTAGAAATGTCTTAAAATGCGAAGAATGTCCTAAAAATCCTAGAAAAGTGCTAAAATCCTAGAAATGTCCTGAAATGCAAGAAATATACTAAAATCTCAGGATCCTGTATGGGACTGCTTTGACTGGCCCTTGGCCCCCTGTCATTTAGCAAAATTGGCCCTCAGACAAAGCAGGTTGAGTATCCCTGCCCTAACACTTCACCCGACCCCTAAATGTGAATCTCATTTATTAAAAATGCAATGGAAAAAAAATCAAATTGCCAAATCCAATATAAACAATATAGTATATTAGTCTATCATTCTGTTTAAGTCCTTTATGTGATTAGTTGATCGTAAACAAAGGGCTTGGATTTCTCATTTAGTCGAGGTATCAGAGGTCTGTAACATAATAACGGAGACGAGCTGCCGTCGCTGGTTTGGCGGTGGATGGATGAGCTGTTGAATCCACTGACCTCCTGCACAGTAAAGACTGTTTACAGTCATTAACGGTCACACTGTGTGGAGATCATGAGGGGAGCAGTTAGTCACAATTTGCTTACTTTTATGTTTTTTTAACATGTGGATTTTCAATTAAGAGCTTAAAATCAAATCTGCAATATTATTTAAGATGCCTCGAGACTCTTACAAAGTTTGGACATTATGAAACAACTACTACAAACAAAATCTACTTAAAATGAACATTACACCAGTTACTTTAATATAATCTACATAAGTCAGTGAGGCCCAAGCTAATAATTCATCTGCAACATGACCATGTTTACCCCCTGCAATAAGTCTGAAATACACTGTGTAAACAAAATTGTGACATTCCTACTGTTAAGTGCAAAAAAAGCCATTAAAACTGGGTATGCTTATTTTCAGGTTATTTTCTTTTAACTTTTTTTTTTAACAATTTCTTGCCCATTTTTGGGTCATGTCTTGTTAAGTTGCTCAATGCTTTCTCTCCATGTTTTTGTAAGACATTAAACCAATTTGCTCAGTTTTCAGCTGGTTAACACACATCATTAGCCTTCCATTGGTTCATATAATTTAGCAATATCACACGAGGGGGAGTGCTGTTGTGCTGAATATCAGCACGGCTGTGTTTTGTCTCGAGGCTGCAGTGTTTGCTGCCACAGGCGGCGGCGGCGAGGAGAGAGAGGAGAGTTGTGAATTCTCTCAGCTCTTTGCCGCTGCATTCACAGTTTATGACGTTTTTTTTAACTTGCTGCTGTGGTTCGTCATGTGACCATGGCAACCACAGAAATCACACAAAGGCCCGGTATCTGAGTCCTCTCTGAATTATTTACCTTTCCACTATCAGAGAACAGACAGATCGATGAAAAGAAATGGTGCTGGAGCCCAGATTCAATGTCTGTTTATTCTGTCTGGGACAAAAAGCTTTTATGACACTAGTTTTATTAATCATGACATATTGCAAACCATTTTTTCTAATTAGGCTACAACATGCTCAGAGTTATTATTTACTAGTATTTAAATTATTATTTAATAATTATTCATTTAAATTGTTTCATTAACCCTTTGAAACCTGAGCAAATTGGCTTGATTTCTTACAAGTTACAAGTTATAAAGAGAAAATGACCTGATATTTATCCCCCCAAAAGAAAGGTAAATAAAAAAGGTTAAAAAAAAAAATATAAACTACCAAAAAAATATATAAATAAAATAGTTGCAAATAATTACAATGATAATAATTATGAATATAGTTTTCTGGACATTTCCGTATTTTTTATTATTAACTTATAATAGTTTCTTATTTAGAGGGGAAGCAAAACAGAAGGGTCCTGGGTGAAAGTCCAGGGTTTGCTGGACCCATCCACCACCCCACCCATTACCTTATAGGGGCTTTTCTGCTCCTTATATTACATCATTATCATTTCATACCACTGCGAAAAAACTGTCCGACTGCCTGTCTGGGTATTGCACCACCACGAAAGATGCCATCTAGTACCACCATTAAAACAGCGTATCATACTGCCACGAGAGATGTCCTTTTGGCTTCCTGTCAGTGTATCATACTGCCACAAAAGGTGCCATCCAGCCGCTTGTCAGTGGATCATACCGCCAAGAAAGGTACTCTTCAGCTGCCAGTCGGCATATCATATCGCCACTAAAGGTCTGGCTGTTCTCTGGCTGCCCATTAGCGTATTAAACTGCTGTGACATGTGCCATCTGGCCACCTGATAGTGTATCATACTGCCACAAAACGTGGTGTTCAGCCATCTGGCAGCATATTATATTGCCTTGTAAAGTTGTCCAGCTGGCCCTCAGGGTGTCAGCTGTTCTCCAGCTGCTGGCGTATCATATCGCTACTAAAGTTGCTTTCTGGCTTTCCATCAGCATATCATACTGCCGTGAAAGGTGCCATTTGGCCACCCGTCAGCGTATCACAGGTGCCATCTGGCTGCTGTATAAACTGACGCCGTCCACTGGCATGTCGTTCCTGAAAGAAAGCTTTGTGCGTCTTTGTTTAACGCCGAAATCAACAACCAAGTGGCAGTATTTGATGAGTTCGTAATGACCACAGCCTGAAGCTGCAGGAGGAGGGTGTGTTTTCAAATTCTGACTTTCTTCTCTTGCCTTTTTTTCATATTTCTTACCTACCCCAGTTTTAAGAGAACATTAGAGTAAGACATAACAAATATAATATCAACAAAGCATTTTTTTAACAGATTTAGATTCAGAAATATCAATATGAGTCCTTACAGAGCACACCGCGTGCGGTCTGATCAGGCTCCTCTGCTCAGAAAATCCCTTAAACAAACAAACAGTAATATGTGTTGGATAAATCTCTGGTGTCCTGATGTGTCCTTGGTTTCAAATATTCTGACAGCGTCGTCTCTCGCGGCTCATTTATGGATGTAACTCCTGTTTAAAACACAACAGAATCTGTCCACCCCCTCACACCCCACCCTCACGCACATTTCCACGGCGAGGAAAGCTATTATGTCCCCTTCACAGTCTAACAATTGGTTTGAAAGGTCACACTACCATGGCAGACAAGCTAATACTTGTCTAAATATTAATTTGATGCATGAGGCAGGACCAGGGATGATTCAGCAGCATATTAAATTTAGTATTTAAATATTTTAACTGAGCTGCACATTACTCAGCTTATGAGCTTACTGTGTCAAAAACCTTGAGGCGTTTTAACGCAAAGAGGGCTTCAGATAAGGAACAAGAGGACTAGGAAGGATTTTAAACACATAATATGTAAGATAATGAGATTCCTCTAAACACTTTATTTCCATGTTTATTTTTGGAGCTATATGAAGGAAGCAACAGGAGGTTAATATCTCTACCACCCACCAGGCGCTCAGAATCAGGATCAGGTTTATTGCAGAGTAGGTTCACACATACAAGGAATTTGCCTCTGTGTTTTACTGCATAACAGTATACACAATAATAGAAACGTAAAGAAAAAAATAAAGTGCTGCAACTGTCGAGGAACATCAATGATAAATTAATGAATTAATTTAAAAAAGTATTTAAAAATATTTGTGCCATGTCTGTTTTTAAAATGAAAGCGCTGTGCAGTTTTTTGCAGACGTGCAAAATATTTAAAAAATAAATTATAGAGAAGGTGATGATCCAGGAGGTGTGCATTAATGCAATGTATTATGACTTTCACAGTATGATAACTGTCTCATAAAATATTGCAGCGGCACAGTACTGAATACAACTACTAGTTCTACTAATAATAATAATAGGCAAGGCAAGGCAGCTTTAAAACGAAGGGCCAAGAAGCTCACAATAAAATAAAATAAAAGAAAAAACAAAAGCAAGACAATAGAAACAACAAAAAAAACAACAGATAAAACAACACACAGATTAATAACAACACCACAAGCCGAGAAGACACCAAAGGGCAAAAACCTAAAAATAAAAACAGGTTAGAGGGTCAACAGTAACAAAACTCAGAGGATAAATCGCATCATAAGTGACACATCTCGAACTTTGTGACCCTACACTCTTCCCATATCCTTCAGGCCTGAGGTCGCCCCTCCAGATAATAGAGTATGCCCTCATATTTTCTGTTTTGGGCTTTTGTTCAGTAAATGGAGAGCAATAACGCACACAAGGTTGCACAGTAAACACACACACACACACACACACACACACACACACACACACACACACACACACACACACACACACACACACACACACACACACACACACACACACACACACACAGCAGGGTTTCCAGTCTCGTCCTTGTTCATTAAGCGAGCAGCAGTTAAGGTGAACCGGCCCGTCTCAGGAGGATTGTTTTGGCTGCAGAGAGAGAGAGAGATTCTGTTTTCTGATGTTAAAATTCAACATATTTTTACTGTAAAGGAGCTTCTGCTCACGCAGCGTGAAAAAGAAACATACAGAGGCTGCACAGTCTGCGGTGAACTGAGCTGCAGTCCAGCCTTCAGTCAGAGAGCGAGCGCTTCCTCTGTAATCAGAGCGAACTCTGCTCTGTTTGCATCGTACCAGAACTAATTGAAGCATGCAAGCTCAAAAAATTGCTTTAGCTCTCAAAAAACTGACATGCACATTCATCTTCATGAGGCGAGCCCAAATAATGAGCGAGAAACATTCAATTTAATGGACGTTATGTATAGATTTACTTAATAATAAAAACAAATAGTGCACAGCGGCTGTGATGTTCAGGATTCAGGAGAAACTGCACAGTTTTCAAAATCACGATTCATGTTTTTAATTTAAAAAAACAAATGATGTAGCTGCTGTTTTACTGTCTGTTTACAGCTGTTCTTCACAACTCCCATTCATGTTACAGAATTAATCATCTGAACCCAAACCACAGTGTTTTTGAGCCTCTTTTAACTGAAACCATGACAGACAGACGCAAAAAAAGAGATTAGTAGATGTAGAGGAATATTTTTAAAAAGCTAAGAAAAAATGTCCAGTAAACTTTATTCATAGTCATATATTTAAATTTATTTTACAGAATTGTTATGATTTTTAAGCATTTTTAAGGTAATTTCCTCCTTTGTATTTTTTGTTTTATGATCTCTTTTTTTGTCCTTTTTTTTAGTTTTTATTTAAGGGTTTTCTTCTTCTTCTTTTCACAGATTTGGTGCTAACTTCAGGGTCATCTCTTCTTTTGTTGCTCATCACCTTCATCCCATTTTTTTTCTTTTTTTCAAAGGATCAAATAATTAATTCTGTTTCCATCTTTGCTTAGCAACAGTTTTGTGTGAAAGGAATTAAAAGCCCGTCCCAAATGTTAGCCTGTTGAGTTCAGTGATTTAAGTTAATAAAAACCTGAGCTATTAATTAAAGTTTTATGGTAAAACTTGCAAATGAGCGCTCTTCACACGAGCACTGAAGCTCTTCTGGAGGTTTGTGGTGGACGAAGCCTGACTGACGCTTGTTTTTCTTATTTTGTTTTTTCTTCTTCTATCTGTAGTTTTTCTGCTTTGGAGACTCGATCAGAGACGGATAAATCTTGAGTCCATCAATCAAGCTCAACCTCCACATAAGGTAAGATAACAAAGCGACATGCATGGCAGGGTTTGATAAAGATCATTTCTGTCTTTCAGTCGACTAAAAAATCGTTTTGAGCCTGCTGGTGTATTAAGAATTGTCTGTGGGGATAATCCTTGATTTATTTGGTCATTGAAAAAGACTTTGTTAAACCTGAATAAAAGCATCAAATACAGACATGGAGAATAAGATCCCTGGATGAAGCTAATCCCAAGGACATTAGGCTAAAATCTGCACATTAATCATTTATTTTTTTCAATTTTGTATGTTTGTTAGTCCAGCATGAACTTCCTGATATGAAAAAATTTAGTTTGACATCGTTATTAAATAGAAAATTACAGCGGTTTTTGGTGAAGTTAATAGTCAGACGCATTTACATGTCATCAGCAGCTTAATGATCTATGGAAACACAAGGGACCCTCGAACATTTGCATAATGACATCCAAAATAATGCCGTCTATAATACAGTTATGATGTGCAACAGCAGCAGGGGTCGATGAGGGGTCTCATCAGTTTTTACCGTCAGTTTCTGCTCACTTTGTGAAGTGGACTTGTCTTGACTGGTGACAACCAGGTGCTGCAGCGACAGATGTTTTATGAACTAGATCTTTCGCTGCTTTTACGTGGTCCTTGGAAATATCGTATTTACCATATTTATCAGTTACCAGCACATGAACGGCCCTCCAAAGTCGTTATTTCAAGTGGGAAGTTGAGAAATTTTGATGATACCTGACTTTGCTGAGTTGTGACGTTTCAGGGCAGCACAAATTGTGCTTGGAAACAGTGTCAACAATTGGCGGTAAAATATTGCATATTTTATTTATTTTGTTCATAGTAGTGAGCTGAGACAACAGAAACATAAAGCTAGCTAAGCAAATATTAGATAATCATAATGTTACTTAAGCTTATAAACAAATTAAAATGTCAACTACAAACCTGAGGTGCTTTCTATGTTCTTCCTTCAACTGGAAAGTACGATATAGCTGGTATTTTCCCAGATGAATTTTTACACCACTAAACCCATTATAACACGTGCTTAATGTTGTGAAATGGTTGCAGCTGTATACAGTCCTGTAAGTTCCTCCTCCACCACGAGGTGTCGCGGTATCTTTCAGCTCAGCTGCCTGTCCCAGTAGAGACCGGAGCCTAAGCTCTGGTGGTGCGTGCTGTGCACTACATACAATGAGTTTAATAGAAAGATGAGTGCCTGTATTTATTAGAATTGATAAACATGCCTTCAGGACTTCTAAATACTTTGGTATACCATGATACCGCCCACGCTGAGTAGACGAAAAAGTTCACTTTGGAGATCAAGTCCCAAAATGTACTTTAGGAGAATACTTTTTTTTTTTTTTTAAGATTATTTTTTGGGGATTTCTCCCTTTATTGATAGGACAGCTGTAGTATGACAGGAAACGTGGGAGAGAGAGGGAGAGTGACGTGCAGCAAAGGGCCCCAGGCTGGAATCGAACCCGGGCCGCTGCAAAGGCCTCGGCATATGGGGCGTACGCTCTATAAGGTGAGCTAGATGCCGCCCCAGGAGAGTTTTAGATGAGAGTTAAGTTGTAGGATGTAATATGTATTTGTAAACTTGTATGTCATTTAATGTCTGGGCCTCTATTCACAAGCTTTGAATAGTCCCATACATATCTAGTTTTACTTGAAATCTTGTTTGTATCTATACTTTTATCAGCTCTGTGAATAAACTGAATGAATGAATGAGTAATAATGAAGACAACTTAATTTAACATAATTGGTAACACTCAAAGCTGGGGTGGGTAAATATTTTAACTTGTTATTGACTCTGTCTTAGTTGCATTTCGTTGTAATAGTTGGCGTTTCTTTGTACTTTGTGTGTAAAAGTGTTGGTATTTGACGCTCTGAGAGTGAAAACAGGCTGGTATGGTTTGCCCTCTCCTCTCCACCCAGCTTGCTGAAATTGTGTTTTTGGTCTTGAGGACGTAACTTTGTGCAGCAGATTGCAGGACTGTCTGGCCTCCCTCGCTGCTCGTAGCTGAAGCATCAAAAAGCTACACTGATTGTGTTTACCGCACCCTGGGGTTGACAGTCAGGGGAAAAAAAGTAGAATGGGCTGTCAGAGAAACAGCAACATAATGAAACCGCAAAGAGCTGAAAACACACTTTTTTCCAGGATGTGGAGCTCTCATAATATCCTCCTGGCAGCTGAACACTTCTGTCAGTCAAACTGAAATGCGTAATTGATAGGCAATCTATCACGGAAAATAGCTGCTGTTGCTTCATAATGAACCCATCTCAAGTTCAGGTGATGTGATGTCAGCAGCCTGAATATTTTACAGCAATTTTTTTCTGTCAATTTTGTCTTTTATCAGAGTGTTTCTGAGATATGGTCGACTCTCTTATTTTATACTTTGATCATTCAGTTTTTTATCTTAATAATGTGGATTTCTCTGATTGTTATGCAGATATACCGCCCTGATGGCAGGGTTTTGACAGATCCCACATTCAGCTCTCCTCAGTGTCCCCACGGTGTCGGTGTCCCACTTAATGTGTCAGTATTTAGGCTATCAGGAGCAGTCAGCCGGCCAAACCAGACAAAGAATAAAAATGTAGTGTGTTATATTATCTGAGGACGCACACACCAACCTGACATGTTGGGTTATTTCCCTGTATCATTTTATACCTTTAGCGTTACGTTTTTTGTTGCCCGTCCCATTACAATACAGCACTTTGTAACCAGGTTTTGGGAAGTTTTTCATACAAATAATTGGTACAAATATTCACTTGGACTCGAGAATGAACTGATTAGAATTTGTTGTTCAAAGGTCAAGGTTGGTGTGACCTTGCATCCGCGTCATTCTTGCAAACACAGTATCTGAAGAAGGCCTTGAGGGAGTTCCCTCATATTTGGTGGTTAAAGGTCAAGGTCAGTGTGACTTTGCATTCGTCTTATTCTTGTGAACAAGATATTTCACAAACACCTTGAGGGTGTTTCTTTAAATTTGACTAAAATGTCTACTTATTTTTAACAATGAACTGATTAGAATTTGTTGTTCAAAGGTCAAGATCACTTTGACCTCGTCTGTATCATTCTTTTGAGCATGTTATCCTAAAAACGCCTTCAGAGAATTTCTTCAATTTTGGTAGAAACAGTCACTTGGACTCAAATAATAACTGATCAGATTTTGGTTGTCAAAGGTCAAGGTCAATGTGACTTTGTTTGTCTTATTCTTGAGAACTCGTTATCTCAAGAACAGGTTGAGGGAATTTTTTTGCAGAAATGTATATTTGTCACAAACGTTTACTTTGACTTATGAATGAACTCATTAGGATTCGATGGTCAAAGGTCAAGGTCACTGTGACCTAACATCCATGTCATTCTTGTGAATGGGATATTTTTTACAAATACCTTGAGGATATTTTTTGAATTTTTACACAAACATCCACTTAGTCTTAACAATGAACTAACTAGATTTTGTTGTTCCAAGGTCAGGGTCACTGTGACCTTGCATACATCTCATTCTTGTTGACACAATATCTAAGGAACGGGTTGAGGGAATTTTTTCATATTTGGCACAAACGTTCACTAGCACTCAACAATGAACTGCTTAGATTCTGGTGTTCAAAGGTCAAGGTCACTTTGAACTCATTAAACACATTTTTGGCCATAACAAAAGAATTCATATGATATGAAATGATGTAGTTCAGACATTTTAAATTCTAAAGGTTAAAGGTCAAATGTTACATCATGCTCTGCAAAAACACTTTTCTGGCCATTATTCAACGTCATATCTCAGGAACAGAAATGGACATTTGGTGAAACTAATCTGTAAACGGTGCTGACTGTAGAAAGTTTTACAGACATGGATATATCCTGTAGGTGTGACTCGACTGGTGCGAGGAGGCGTACAACCATGACCTGGTAATTCTAGTTTGAGCAAGAACCATACTGAAGTTATTGAAAAATCTATTTTGTGCCCACATCCACATTAAAGTGTCTCGCATCAGTAATGAAATAATCTCAGGTATCCCTGATGAAACACAATATGGCAACATAAAAACACGGATCCGTTAA
Organism: Plectropomus leopardus; assembly: GCF_026936395.1. Taxonomy (NCBI): domain Eukaryota; kingdom Metazoa; phylum Chordata; class Actinopteri; order Perciformes; family Serranidae; genus Plectropomus; species Plectropomus leopardus. The sequence goes on along the minus strand of NC_142176.1, from coordinate 2,416,447 downwards.
CAGTCAGAACAATACATTTTTATTACAGTAATATTTCAGTAACACCTGCTCCCACAGTGTTCCCTGAACCTGAAACTATTTACAGACTCCTGCAGTGTTCTGCGGCTCACGTCTCCTGTGCTGACAACAGATCCGGTGCAGTGGACGGAGAAACACAAACAAACAGTGGCTCCTGCTTACAGCTGAGTACAGCATGTCTCCTCAGAGCAGACAGTGTCACATTTAGATCTGGATCAGTGTGTGAAATGAACCCTCAGATATTATACTTATTTCATGACAGTAACTCTGAGAGGAGTCTATCCTTCCCGGCTTGTTGTGCCACATCTTCTTTAACAAATCCAGGTGCTGATGTCCACAAGAAACCTTTGACAATAATAATAATCCTTATACTCTCATGTTAAACTTCCTCAACAGTCTATTTTTTTATTGCAGTCACGTGCAACACAGTCGCCAGAAAAAATGCTGGCATTGCACGTTGCTGCAAACCATGGATACTACATGTAATGAATGTACTGTATTATGTGCGATACGTTGGTCATTTTTGTTTCTCAACAACATAGGTGAAGGTGTGCTTAAATTTAGGCACAAAAACTACTTAGTTTTGGTCAGGTAAGATTGTTTTGGCTTAAAATACCCAAGTTTGGTGGCACAAACGCCACTGAAAAGCAGAGACTAGATGGTAGAAAACGCCTCAAGGGTATTTCTTACAATCTGACCCAAACGTCTGTTTAGGCTTAACAATAATTAGAATTTTGTGTTCAAAGGTCAAGGTCAGCTTGACCTGGTGTCGGTCTCATCCTCATATACGCAATATCTGAAGAAGGCCTATAAGGAGTTTCCTTATAATTGGCACAAACGTCCACTTGGACTTAAGAATACATTGATTAAAATTTGGTGGTTGGTCCTCTGTGAAATCTTTTCAAAAATATTGCAATTTTTTTGTGCGAATCTGTAACGGAAACCCGCCTAGTGAAAAACGCCAAGGTTTTGTCGCTGTGACGGTGCCAGGAAATTCTGCAGTTGGTCATTTGGTGGATAAAATAACGCTGGGGAAAAGCCATGACTCATGATGGTGAATTGCACATAGGTTCAGTTGCTTAAATGTCATTGGGAAATGCTATTTGTCATTAAAAAAATGCACATTTTGATGTATCAAATGCCACGAGGAAACACAGCAGGGAAACGCTGTGAAGTTTCTGTGAAAAACAGCCAATTCTGTTGTGTGTTGGTGTTGAACAGTGATCTGCAGCGTCTCTCCTCACACCGTCCACCGTCCCCTCCTCCTCCTGAGGACAAAATCAGCTCAGATACGTCACTGTAGAAACATGATGAAATGACTTAAACCTACAAATGTAATGTATCTGTGGTTTGCAGACATGTACAATGCCAACATTTTTTTCTGGTGACTGAGCAAACAGCATCTAAATAACATGTTATGTTCCCGCCTGTGTGGCAGCTGTTAGAGGCTGTGAAGTCGACTGCAGGACGTTCAGACTGACACAGGCTCTAATCCGTCTGACTCTCTGGTGGCCGTTATGACGCACCTCCAGCTGAGTTAGTTTTCAGCAGCCTGGTCGTCTCCTTTCACTCAGTGATCTCTCTGGAGTTTGTGTCGCACTGTTTTATTCATTCATGCATTTGTGTTGTTACAGCAGATAATAACATAAGTAAAAATTATACAAAAAATCAAAGAGGGACTGAAGTTTTAGTCATAATTGATTATAGTTGAAATGCTGAAAACATGAACCGTGGATTAAAAGTCTACTAAGGAGATGTCAAATTAAAATGTGTGTTCAGTTATTGTGTCACACATCATTTACTGTGTAGAGAAACAGAGAAACGCATCAAACCCAGTTTTCATACTACAAAAAAGAGCCATAAAAATTATTGCCAAATCGGATCACACAGACCCTACTAAAGCTCGTTTTATGAATATTGTGATCTTATTGTTAAAGTCTGGTCCAGATATTTTAAAGACAGCACTTTTGAAAAGGCATAACAGAAATTATGTGTTGATTTTTACAAATAAAGACTCGATAGTCTAACGATGGCATCAGTGTTGGGGGGGAGCCCTAGTTCCAGAGCTGCACATTTGATTGAAAGTAAAATATAATTATTAATTATTTCTTCCCACCTCTTGTTTTATTAGGTACATTTCTTCTCAAAAGTCATACAGGAAGATGGTTTGCTGGGCAATGCTACATTTTCTAACGTCCTTGCTCTCTTATTTGTGAGACTTGTGTAATTTTTTTTCCTCACTTTTTGGGAAGAAGTAGCAAATAAACAATAAATTAGCAGCAGTAATTTTCTCTGTTTTGGATGTTAATGGGTGTGCCCCCCCAAAAAAGGTTGGGGCTTTATTAAAAGGTAGCGACCAGGTGCCAGCACGAATCCAGGAGAAACAGGGGTGAAAAAATACAAATATAAAGAGGCAAAAAATGCCAAACTAGGGTAAATCTTGTTGGCTTTTACTTCCACCTTTGCTGTTACAAACTGACAATACTGCATAGTGTGCCTTTAACCCTTTCACACCTGGATCAAGTGTTTAAACCTTTGAAATGTGAGCAGATCGGTTTGATTTTTCTAAACAACATGGGAATAAAGGCATTAAGCAACTTGGTAAGAATTAGTAAAAGGTGACAAGAAAATGACCTGAAAAAATAGCTGAGAGAGAGTGATCGAGAGAAAAAAATCAAATAACTAAAACCTATTTTCATAATTATTACAATTATCTAATAAAATTGTGTCACACACAAAAAATGACTTCTGTTTATTAATATTAGCATTTTTTCCACACTTGTGTTTATTTGTTGCATGATGGGTTTTTTTGTGCTAATTTTCCGGTAATTTTGTTGTTGGTCTAGCTTTTAATCTGCTCATTTTGGGGTCATTTCTCAAGTTCTTCATTGTCTTCTTTCCACTTTTTATTATTATTATTTATTTTATCTATGTATTTATTGTGGAAAGAAATCAAGCCAATATGCTCCAGTTTCAAAGGGTAAAAGAGCAGCAGTGGGCAGCAAAGACTCAGTGGATTGGTTTTACTCTGGAGGCCTCAAAAATTAACCTCTAATCGGTAAGCGCAGGTTGTTCCTTGTTATGGAGCTGGATCAGGGATTTAAAATCTACAAAAATGTGTTTGTTGCCTCTTAGATGTTGGCAAAATGCACACCCGCTGTGATCTGTGATAACATTCGTCTGCTGTTCCGGTTATGATGAATGACGGAGTCTAAATGCAGTTGTTGTCATCCATTTATTCACACTGTGTGGACACATGATGAGTTGTTGTGCTTTTCGTGAGTTGTTCTGTGTCCACGTAAGCTACCTTTGTGTTGATTTGTTATTGTCGTCTGGCTGAGGCTCTTTTGGGTGTTTTATTGTTGGTGAAAGCTGGCCGTGGTGGTTTGGGCAGGCTGTTTGGGTGAGAAAAAAACATTTGCACCAGTGCCAATCACTATTATGTCACGCTGCTGAAACTGAGGGTTGCCAGGCGGGCTGTTAAATGGAAACGAGGCAGCCCACTTTCGAGGAGAAAATGTTGGCAGTGTACATTTCTGCAAACCATGAATCCGTTAATTGCACTTTTGCTGTATGTAGTATTTTAGTTGACTTTGTCATCAGGAGGCGGAGGGGACAGTGGATGGTGTGACACAGGAGAGACGTCTGCCAAGCTGCAGATCACTGTTTGAGACCAACAAACAACAAAACTGGTTATTTTTTCTCAAGCCATTTCTGTATTTTCATTGGCTTTTTAGGCAAGAAAAGTGGCTGCTTTTTGCCAAGACATTAGTTGGGAGTCCATTAACTCTTTTTTTTTTTCTTTTCTTTTTCTTTACTAAAAGCCTAACAAGGGACAGGAGTTAGAAACCAGCAATAATCTCTAGCAAAAGGCTGTTTGTAAAAGGTAGAAGTTGTACTGTGTTGATTTGCATTGTCTCTAGCAAATGAACTATAAAAAACAAAAAAAAGCCCAACTCAAACCACGCCTAATGGAAACACGTAAAAAAACACTGCAATGGAAACCCTTTTTGGCTTTTCTAGGTCACATGATGCTGTGTCTACGTGCTTGTCAGTAGGAACTGACTCCCTCATGATGCAGCAGGAGCTACAGGAGCTGTTATTGCATCACATAACTCTGAGAAAGTTTTGAATTTTGAATTCCTCTGTGAAATCGTGGACAATCAGCTCCCAGAAATCCCTCATACGTGGCCGCTCCCATGTAAAAGGGGCTCGCCTTTTCATCATGGGTCCATTACACGCCTACGTGGCCTCTGATTGGAAATAATGATGGCTTGTACAGTGGCTGCAATAGAAATAAAGCTGCTAATGTTTTGAACATCCATCCCCATGGTTACTGGGATGTTATCACCAGAGGAGAAGTCGCAGAACATCACTCAGTGGAAACACAGTCATGTCACAATTGTGTTTGCGCAAATCTGTAATGGAATTTCCATTTTTGTTAGCAGGATTTTGGCATTAAAAAGCTGCTCTTTTTTGCAGAGATATCGCTTCTTGTCCAGCTGGGATATTGGCAAAAAACATGGATAGTGACAGGAAAATGGTTGGGTTTTTTTAACCAAAATATCACTGCTTTTCCTGCAGAGATATCGGCACAAAAAGTGCAAAAAGCCAGGATATTGGCCCAGAAAGTGGCTGTTTTCTGCTGAGACATAACTGCTGTTTCTCTGGGATATAGTGGCAAGAAAAGTGGTTGTTTTGTCAACCAACTGATGTGTTTCGTAAAAGTGATGTAAATTGACGTAAAAAAACAACCTTTTCATGACATTATCCAAACAGAAAAAGTGGAAATGAGACCGTGTTTACACATTAAACACCTGCCAAAAAACCCCCAAAAAATTGCTAATTTCTGTAGAAAAAAAAGGAGAAAAAAAAGGGTTTTCGTGCCACTATTTAGGAGCAAAAGCAGCCTTTTTCTGTAAGAAGACACTTTTTGTGACACTGTCCCTGCAGGAATAGCAGTGATGTTTGAATTGAAAAAATAATTACTTTGGGGGCCATTGTTTTGACTGCAAAAGCAGCAATGTCCCAGCAAAAAAAACCAAAAAATTCCTCACATTTCCTTACAGGTAGGGCTGGGCGATATGGCTTTAAAATGATATCATGATATTTTTAGGCTGTATCGCGATACATGATGTATATCTCAATATTTTGAAATCTCATCAAAACTAGTAAAATACGAAATTATTAAATGAACTACAGTCACAAATAAAGTAGGTACTGCCATAAAATAAAAGTTACATAAAATTACTGCTTTTCCTGCAGGGATAGCGGCAGAAAAAGGTTGTTTTTTGCCGAGACATCGATGCCTTTACTCCAGGGTAGCTGCATGAAAAGCTGCTGTGTTTTAATGAGATATTTCCACTTTTCCTGATGGGATTGTGCTCCCCAAAGCAATTATTTTTAGCCAAAAATAACCAGAAACAAGCGTTAACCTAATGCATTCATGGTTTGCAGAAACATAGTTTTTTTCTGGAGTCTGGGTTGAATGAGGGTTTGTTGGGCTACAGAATTAGTTTAAGGGATTACAGGAGGCTGCAGCAGTGAGAGGACGGACCAACCTGCTCTGAAGGGGATGTGTTTTTGTTTAGTTTGTGCTCGTGTGTGAAGCTGGCACATTCAATAGTGCTGAGCCCGTACAATCCTCCCAGGTGAGCCTCAGTGCTCTACAGTAATGCAGAAACTCGAGTATTCACTGAGCAAACACAAAGAAAAGAAAGAATCCAGAGTCTGAGGATGAGGGGCAGATATGTGCTGTCGGCTGGTTATGATCAGAAACAGGAAGAGACGGCAGCAACATTCAGGTCACTTCTCAAGTCGTTCCTCTCCAAGTGAATATGCCAACGTTATCGATACATTCAGTTTGGCTGTGCAGTCATACTGTGTCTGCAGTCTATGCAAGTGTATATATACAGTATATATTATATAACTAAAGTACTTCAATATATTTCTAATTAGAAAAATGTGTTGCTCAAATGTCGTTAATTAAAACGCTCGCTGTTAATGAGGAAAAAAATAATCAAAAATAAAGATAAATTCTCACATTTGACCAGATAATTCATCAAAAAATAATTCTGATCAAAATACACTGTACAGTAATTATACAAAAATAAAAAATATCATACGCTGGCTACGATAACAAATCCAATCGGGTTCATCTGCTGAAGACAGACAATAAAATCAATGACCTTCAATCTGTCAGTTTATAACGAGAGTAAACTACTAAACCAAGAGAATAACAGTAGATATTATGCACTTGCTGAATTCATTTCTATTGTACAATAGTTGTCCTAATCATTTTTATATTGGCAAAAAGGACTACCAGAAGTAAATACTGCATTAAAAACAAAAAACTTCAGACTCACATAGTCCCAACGCGTTCATGTTGTTGGTGAATCTGCTGCACGCTCACTCGGTCTGCCAAGAAACGACAGCAGTAAAAGTGTCTGATTTTTTAGGCCGATCCGCTCCGTCCTCTCATGTTTTCATGGTGCAAATTGGAACGACGATGACCAGGATCACAGTGCAGGTAGCTGCTGCGATCAGCGCCCCGATCTTACACACCTTCGCCCTCCTGAACTCCGCCTCTTTCCTCTTGAGCAGTGAGCCGTAGCCGGGAGTGTAGACGTCCTCCATCCAGTACTCCAGGTTGTTGGGGTTCAGGGACTCCTGTGTCTGATGGGACAAACAGAGGGACATACATTAGAGGATGCAAAAATCTGAGGAAAGATGCACATTTTGAACATAGTTTTCAGAAACTTTGTTTTGACTGAAGGAACTAGAGACTCTTTGGAGCCATGTGCTCCCCCTCTGCATCCTTTAATTTATGAATGTATTCAAGCGTAGATACAGTCAATACAAAGAACACTTTTTGGGCCCTGTTTTTCTCTTCTTTTTGAAAACTAGAAAATCACCAGAATAGAAGTTTGAAAAGTACATTTTCGGGAAATTTTCTTGCACTTTTCATAGATTTCTTGCTAACCTCTTCTCTTGTTGCTCATATGTTTTTACCATGTTTTTGAATAAATTTAAGTCAGTTTCAAATCCAGGTCTCAAAAGCTTAAATAAGTAATTTGATTGTATTCCATCTTTGCTGAGCAACAGTTCTATGTGAAAGGAATTAAAAGTCATCCCATATAGAGGCCTGTCCCAGATATAAGCAAGTAATAGCCAGGCTAAGTTTTGCGGTATCTCTTTAAGGGGCTGCACTGAATCACCTCATAAACAGAAATGACAGATGCCTTGAAAGCAAAGTAAATGATCTCGGTGTCTGGTCGTTTTAACCAGCAAACAAGGAGCAGATGGTGAGCTCTGACTGCGTACTAATGAAGGGAGGCAGCAGGGGGCCGATGTGACTGGCCATGATCGACCCCGAATATAACCAAAGATAACGTACGATAGACCCCTCCTGATCCCACCAAGTCTTCAGCCTGAACCAGCAGCCGGGCTGTCTGTGCTCTCGACACGTAGACTCTGCTGCACACTGCATCCTGACTCCAAACTAATGAGTGTGCACGCCGCCACCAGGGAGCTGCTCTCCGTGGCTGTGTTGTTGTGGAGGGGGGGGGGCATTTTGCCTTAATTAGACACGGACAGTAAAGAGCTGACAGGAAATGAGGAGAGAGGTGAGGGACAAACAACAAACGTCCCCAGAAGAAAGTGAGCCAGGGACGCTGCCATTACATCGTCAGCATGTTAAAGCACCAAGACGCCCAAGTGGGCTTTTTTTCAAACTATAATTAAGGCTGACTGAGGTGTTTAGTTTCAGCTACTTTAGCTTTACCTTCTCTAAGTCAATAGAGCAGTCCCTGCAGGATTTCACAGGCTGCTTTTGGGATTGTTGCAGCCTGAAATGCCTGATTTTATGGCAGCTTTTCTAAAAACTTGTAATGCAGCAGAGGCTATTTATAGGCATTTTTTAAATCATGACAAAAAAATTTTAGAAATTAAAAAAATAAATAAAAATTACAATTACCTAGGATGTTGCATTTTTCAGAGGCAAATTTTCTAAAAATAAAACAAATTGAAATTTCCAGGCTTGGAAAAGTTTTGGGAAAATAAATATGCCCTTAAAGCCTTGGAAAAGTCATGGAATTTTGTCTCACAAACCTGTAAAATATCAAATGATGTGTTCATAGACCATTGGAAATTTGAAAAGCTTTATTTATCTATTTAATTAAATATGTCCAAAGTTTTTTTTTTTTTTAAATGGCCCTTTTTTCCCCTTAAAATCACCCAAAATGGAAAATAATGATGCCAAAAATGATTATTATTATTAATATTATTATTAATTAAATATATAATTATAGAATTAGAATCAGGACAATTATAAAAAAAACCAACTTTTTTTATATTATTGTATATTCTCCCTCAGCCAATATTCTGTTCTTTTCCTTTTCTCTTTTTACTAATATTTTGCCGTTTGTGGAACATTTCTTACCAAGTTGCTCGTTATGCCTTTTCCTATGTTTTTGAAAGAAATAAAACAAATTTTCTCAGGTTTCAGAGGTTTAAATGCTGGGTAGAGGTGTTTTAGTGCAGTGCAAAAAAACTGATGTGATCCAGGTGATAAAAGGACAACAAATTTTGTGTTACATTAGCCGTGTGATGCTGACAGTTATCCCTGTCATTGTGTGAGTGGTGCAGCAATAGTCTCATAATAAACAGAGAAGGGCTGAGCGCGTCAATATACTGCAGGCAGCTCCACTGGAAAGACATTTGACCTGTTTTAAATAATCAAATTTTCTGTAAAATTGTAGTGATCGGACAAAATTGCAGCATCTCGAAATCCTGGTAATAGTAAGTTTAGCTACCATTGTTCAGGCAGAGAGAGGAGAAAGATTTTGTGCAGCCTGGATGTGATGAAAGTTTCTGCAGGACCCACAGAAAAACCTGGCTCTGCAACAGAGAGATGGATTTTGTTTTTTCCAATCTGCTCCGTAATTGTTGTGCTAAACACAGTGCAGGAGGGACATTTGTCATTGTGAGGCTTCCAACTAACAGCACATCGTCACTTTATCGGGTTCTTTTATATACTATGAAAAGAGGGAGCAGGAGGCAGATGGACAAACAGAAACATGCTCCACATTAATGATAGATTATAAACAAGACTAACAAAACTATGTAAGACTGTTTCGCGCCGATAGCCTTTGTCACGATGCACACAACAAAAGAAAGATGATTCATCCCAAGTGAGGAAGTCTCTCTGGGACTAATGAGCGATGGCGAGGTGGAGCACGACACGGACGGGGGGGATCAATAAAGTGTGATAATCACGACCACATTGGGACGGTCACAATAAAAAGGACGTTCTTTAGTCATGATCGATGAGTGATTTTTGGTGACATTTCACTCATAATTACTCACTAAACATGGAGAGTTTGTGCTCAGCAGGAAAGTTCGAGAATTTTACTGTCTGCCTTTGTTTCTAAATCAATTTGGCTAACCTCGAGGTTTGTTTCCAACCGGTCTAACTTCTCATGTTTCTCAGCTTCTTGAATTTCGAGGTCGGGAAAAAGTGATTCTTGGCTGTTGTGGCGTCATGAGAAAAGGGCTATAAATTAAATAAACTACATTATTGGTGTGATTAATTTTTGCAGTTTAGGCTACTTCTCTGTCCGTGGTGCTGAAAACTGCGTTGTTATGTTTCCTTGCAAAGGTAAAGAGATGTAGATGCCTCATCATGGAAAATCTTGAAAATCATTGGCTGCTGGATTGTACATCAACGTGCCCGCCATATTTGAGAGGGCAAGACATGCCTGTAAACAGTTTTTTTATTATTAAAAATAAATATAAAGAGGTTTATGATCAGTTAATCAGTCTTGATATTTAGGCTATAATCGCTGCTGGACGCTCTGAAGTGTGTGTTCTTCTACATGAGAAAAAAAAAGACGGAGGGGGCAACCGTTAGCTCACCTGGTAGAGCGGGCGCCCCATGCACAGAGGCTGTGTCCTCGCCACAGCTGCGGTGGGTTTGATGCCCAAGATGACGAAGAATAATTTTCAGCAAATATTTGGGTCATTTTTTTGGTTGCTTAGTTGTTGTTTTTTTTTACTTGTTTCTTATTTTCAGGTACTCTTTTTTCTTTCTTTCTTTCTTTTTTTTAATTTCTTGCTTATTTTTGGGTCATGTCTTGTGAAGTTGGTTATTGCCTTCTCCCCAGTTAAACCATTTTGCCGAGGTTATAAAGGGTGAATAATCCAATCAAAAAACTCATTTTTATGCGGTGGCTTCTCTGAAATCAACAGTGGTGAAAGTTATTCTGTTATGATTAAGACATTAATAAGCAGACTGTATAAGCTTGTTGAAATGTTGTCTACTTGCACGTTATATTATATTCTACAGGGATGTCTCCCAAATTTGTAACCAAGGACAATAAGACAAATCCATGTTTGACATTTATGAGGTTTTACATTTACTTGATGATGATACTGTATATTATCTTTAACCACGTTAGTAATTCAGTTCATGTCAGTCTGACACACACACTCCGATTTTGAGCGCCCAGCAGTGATTGTTGCTTAAATATCGACTTTTTTTTCTATGAGATCATGAACAAATCTTTAAAATTGGTTGAGAAATGTAGTGCTTTTTACGTAGAAGAAACAAAACAAAAACGCTGCTCCTCTGTTTGCTTGCATTTGTTTACAGGCAATTCTCTCTAATATGACAGCGACATTGACGTATGGCTGCAAAGTGCTGACACAGTCAACGCAGCGTCTCTGATATATCTCTATGATCCTGTGGACTAAAGGCTCTGTGTGATGGAGAAGGGTGTGTGTCTTTGTGTGATGGGAATCTGCCAAAAAAAAAAAAAAAACATCTCCACCAGCAAAAAAAGAGAAATTGCCTGCTTGTTAAGGTGCTAATAAAACGACAAAATGATGATTTGTTGCAAGTAGCTTTTTAAGTGCTGAGATTTTTACTTTATTTTATATCGAAATGGGTGAATTTTGCTCGCCTCAAGATGACTTTCAGCAGATAACAAAGTTGAAAAGCCTTTTCCCACATTATCAGTAGATTCGGTAAGTGAAAGCCATTTTAAGGGTCCCTGTAAGGACATTTGAAGACTCAGCCAGAGGGCTGAGACGTATCTCACCTCCACTCGGAGGCTTGTCGGGCAGAGGAATTGATTTCTGAGTCTCTTGTGACTCTGGAGGCCGTACAGTGACCATCAATAATGTGCCTCAGTGTCGAAGTCGAGTCTCTGCAGTCTCAGGAAACCACACAAACACACATGTAAGAGGAGACGCCCCGAATCTACGACGACCTGCAGGTCACACATGACGATCGATACTGAGGGGGAGGGTTTGAACTGGTGTGTATGAGTAATACAGTGGTAAATAAAATACGGGCAAGTTACAATCTCAGCTAATGAAACCAAACAGCTGAAATTAACTCAGTTATTCTGGTCCGTTAGAGAAGGAATTGATTGTCACAGTGAATCAGAAAACCTTTTTAAGCAGATAAAGACGTCAAACCGTGTTCTTTTCCTTTTTTTCCCGATCAATCACAGCCGTCCTTTCTCCGTCACACACAGATAATTCCTGATCCTTCGCAGCCTCACAGAGACTTTTTCTAAAAGGAAACTGAATATGAAAATACTGGCTTTGGGGAATAAAATCAGAAATCTCTGAAGTGTTTCAGAATGGCCCCAATAAAAATGGATAAGTCTTTCTTTTGTGTTTAAAAAGAAATCCACGTTCATGTTAGAGGTCCACCACTATAGTTTTTCAGGGCCTATAATGATAATGATTATTAGTACTTAATGAGACTGCTAATTAATATTTGGAACCGATATGCACTGACAAATTTCTCACCAAGTTACTCATTGCCTTTGTAACACTACAACAGACAGATTATCGGCCTGGGCGATTATTGGCCTGGGCGATTATCTGGGCCGATATTTGGCATTTTGGCGTTTTATTTTAATGATCACTGATAGAAATATTAATGAAAAAGTGTGAGTAAATGTGATTCTGCAGTACATGCACAGAAAGTGTCAGCATTGGAGGAACTCTTACTTTATTAAACCTCAAGGAGCTCTTTTTAATGTATTGGTTTTTATTTCAATTTTCACTTGACTTTATAAAAGTTGCCAGGTGCTTTCTGTGTATGATGTTGAAACTTCCAGTTTTGATTAAACATTTGCTAAAAGCATTTAAACAAAATGTTTTTTTGGAGTTCATTATATTCCAAATTCTAAATTTCATCATAAATATTTTCATTTTTATTGTAAGCGCATATCGGTTCCATTCGGTATTATTGGTCTGTTATTGTCCCTGAAAAACCAACATAGATGGACCCTTATGTAATACACACACTTTTTCATTAATTATTTATTATCAGCGATCATTAAAATAAAATGCCAATACAGATAATCGGCAAATGCCAGATTTCGGCTCCGATAATCGACCCCACCGATAATCTGTCGACCTGCAGAGTAACAGGGCGGCTCTGTAGCTCCCTCCTCTACAGCCCTGACTGTGCTGATTCGGCAGAGTTCAGTACCTGCAGGTCCAGGGCGGTCAGCTGCTTCCCCTTCTCTCCTGAGTTGCGTTTGTACTCCTCGATGGTCCAGGACGGCTGGCCGCGCTTCCCGTCCGACAGGCTGGTGAGCCTCAGGTCGGTGTACAGCGGGCTGCCTTTCACATGGGCCTTAATGGAGGGCGTGAAGGGGTGCGGGGAGAACACCTGCTCGCTCAGGTACGACTCCTTCGGCGGTTTCGGCTGGTGGTGGGCCTGGGGGAGCTCGTATTGACGCTCTCGCTCTGCCTGCAGATGGAGGGAGGAGGAGAGATCAGAGATCAGTTTCTCTTCTTCGCCTCTGCTTTAGAAAAACACTTTGATTTATTTTAAACCAACAAGGGAGTTACTCATCATACATCAACCAGAGGCTTCTTCTGAGCATTTAGAGACTTTTTAAACTTCTTTTATCAGTACAAAATGTAATCTGTAAGACAAGAAGCACTGGGTGTTTCACATAGCAGAGGGTTTATTATAAATGATTTTAATATCATCAGACTGCTGATGTAAATGCTCAGGGAGAGACGGTAAAATGTTGCTGTGTAGACTTTAAGACAAACAGAAGAATTCAGCTCTCCAGATGTCCTGCTGTGATGAACACATGAAGCATGCACCATAATTTAAAATACCATAAAGCTTCAAAATTTGCTGAAATTATTGACCTCGACAGGCTTATATTTGGGTCAGGTTTTTCTTTCCTTTCACACGAAGGTGTTGCACAACAAAGATGGAAAATACTATCCAATTATTTATCTAACCCTTTGAAACATGGGCAAATGGACTTCATCTACTTTTTTTTTTTTTTTTTACAGCTAAATATGGCACTAAAATATGTGTCTGAAAACATTTTAGTAGAGAAATAGACAGTGCAGTAACATAACATTTCTTACAACGACTTTTGAAGTCTATCTTGTTTCAGAGATGGAGAGAAAATGCCGGTTTAACTTTCTGCTAACTGAAGCTGAAGGCTCACGGTTCCCACTTCGGGTTCATATTTATATAGCAAACATTCAAGCTTTGAATCACAGTGTGTCCTCCGCCTCACTCCCGACTGCAGCTTCCTGCTCGTTCAGCAAACTTTCTGTTGCTGCCTTGATGCAGGTTAGACTCAGCACTGGGGGGCAATGAGCTGGCCAAATTCAGGCCGCTACAGCCGCCAACTGAAGCTCTGTCTCCTAGCGAAGCAGGAGAGGCCATCTTCACATTTGTACATTTCCATTGAGCAGCCGTGTGGTAAACATATACATCTGTGTTGTATATGTTTATGCGAAAACAGTCGATTCAATTTGTTTTGTAAAAAAAAAATCCATTAAAATAAATCCAGCATGTGTTCCCAGAGAGTTTAATATACTCTCTGCGATAAAAAGAACATTACTCATCCAGCACAGACTTGAATTAATTTCCAGGGAGCAGTTTTTTTCTTAATGGCACACAACAAAATGAAGAATAAAGCATTCCTGAAGACGGAGCATCGACTGCATTGATCCCACAGCTCTTACAAGCAGCTGCCATCGATAGCGACCGCAGTGAGAAACATCTGTCTCCAGGGTCAGTGAAGGTGATCTGAGCGTGTGTGTGTGTCTTTATTGAGCAGAAAAGCGGGGTGTTTGTGGTTCTCAGGCAGCAGTCAGCAGCCCGTGTTAATTGGATGGTTTGTGCAGCGGAGTCTTTGGAGAAACTGAAGTGTGATAGATTACTTTGACGAGGCAGAACATTCATGACTCAACAGTCATCACTTCACCATGGAAACTGTCTTCGACTACTCATTGACTATTCACACAACGGTTAACCTCGACTGTCTGCGCAGGAATCTGGACACATTCTCGACAGTTCATTCCAGTGCAGGGAAACTTTGCCGACTTTCAACCAGCTTTGTATCACAATAACGGTGGCAGTAATGTTCGCTCCAGTGGATCTTTCGTTGGCCTTTGTGATGCGACTCAAACTACAGATTGTACTCCCTCATTTTTTAGACCTGCCGCCACAACGGACACAGAGTGTATACCTGCCCTCACATGCTCCTCGGAAATATCATATTCGCTATATTTATGAGTTACAAGCACACGAATGGCCCTCAAAAAGTCTGAATTATGAGTGGGGAATTGGGAAATTTAAATTATTTCAATTATTGATCACATGTAAAGTGTAATAAGGTATTGATGTTAACTGCTATCCATTTAGAACGACCTAGATTAAATATAAAAATATAATATGTAATATGTAGAATGTAAAGAAATAAATAATATATAAAAATATGAATCAACTTGAAATGGCTATCAACCTCTTGTTAAAATGTTTTAAGCATTAAATTGAAAACCATCGTCTTTGTAGATTTTATGAACTAAAAGCTCATGAAACACAACGAAGTCGGAAGAACGACTTCCCAACTCGAAAACTGCGACCTTCGACATCCCGATGTAAACATTAGTAGCTAACAGATGCTTGTTTCAAGGCTCAGATCGCACAGCAGACACTCACTGAAATATTGCAGCTTTATCTTGTGTGTGTAAAGATAAATTAGGCTCCTTATTTTCACTATAGAAAGGAGACGGTGGACGTGAAATGGTGGAAATGGCCAGAAGCTGCCTTGATAACGGCAGCCGTTCTATCCTCTGTCTCAATGATCACAAAGTAAACTGTAGGTTTGTTCCTCTGCACTGCAGTTGTTTAACAGGATTGTGTACTTGTTGCTGCTCAGTGACCTTGCATGTTTTTTTTTATTTTAGCTCTCTGCGTCATGACCCATAAAGCAGAGGACTTATTGAATTAATGATAACTCGGCCTTATTCAAGCTACAAAATGGCAATGATCTCTCTTTCTGATGGTGTTGAGGTGTTTCTACACCAACATTTGTTTGAGAGTGTATGTTTACCTCCCCTTTGTTTCTGGGTTTAGACCAAACAACCTTTGGCCATCCGACTTGCAGCAGGCAGTTTGCAAACTGCGATGAAGTGCGATGGTGACAGAGTGTCATGCAGCTGCTCGGGTTCATTGCAGCTGCCAAAGTAGTAACACCGCTGTGGCTGCACATGCAGCACCTGCAGAGGTGGTTTGCAAGCCTTTGCTTGGATGCCAAGAAGCATAAGTGGTGCTTAGTTACCGATTCCCTCTCAGTACAGGATGACTCGTGATACTAGGGGTTGTCACAATAACTGTTGCAGGGGACACCACTGAGAGACGTGACCTCCTGCCTAACGGTGTTCATGGACGTCTCCCTAAGGGAGGGACCTGCCTGAAGAGACCTGTAGGTGGTGTGTGGCCTCCGATGGCGGTCTGACACACTAATCTCCTGGAGCTGTGAGCAGTTTGTTTGGTCCTACAACACTTCAGGCTCCTGACACAAGGGAGGCATGCATTGGTGAGGACAGACAACCACACCACAGTACAAGCACGGTGGACTTCAGTCTGTCGAGGATGGCAGAGTCTGTGGTTGTGGGCGCCAGAGCACCCGTTGTCTTTGACAACTCTCCACGTTCCAGGACTGGAGAATAGCGGTGTCCACCATGTGTCCATGTCGAGGGGCAGACTCTCATTACGTTTATATGCATAGTTAAGGTCATAGCTTGATCAGGCCATTTAACTGGACTTCTGTCCTTGTCCTCGTGTCCAAGCAGTAGGGGAGAATCCATTTATTGACGGAAGTATGTCCGACCCCTTTCAGCTAGTTGCTATTGACCTTGTGGTTGACGTTTGACGTCACATACCAAATCAATTAGCAAACGGCAAAAGGGTTGCATGTCAAAAGATGGATAACTTATCGGCTGTACATTTCGTACGTACTCCATCCTTTTTCTTTTAATCAATCTTTTTATTGAATTTTCAGTGAGAAGGGAAAAATACAATGAATGTTATGAACACCAAATATAATTTACTCCCAGCTTCCCACCCACCCTCAACCTCTGGTACACAAATTAAAAACACACAAGGAATAATAACAATTAATCTCAAGGCTAAAACCACATAAACAAAACAGTACCAGGTAAGACAGTAGATCTAACTAGGTCTCAAAGAAATCAAATGGGACCAGAAAGGTTCCCAAATTTTGACAAAGTTTTCTCGGTCATTCCTCCTTGTGCATCTAATTTTCTTCAGGTGCAAAAAGCTCATCAGGTCTCTCATCCATTGAATAAACAAAGGGCGATTCTGTTATTTCAGATTCTAAAGAATTACACGCCTTACTGTAGAAAAGGCAAGAGCATTGCTTAGTTTTTGGGGTATTGAGGAGCTTCTAGGGACTACTAAGTGCAATATTTTTATTTGCAACAGAGGAAAAGGTCCTGAAGACAGATTGCCAAAGATGTCTCAAAGAAGGACAGGACCAAAACATATGAATGAGAGCTTAACTGGCATTGGGGCATCTGTCGCAGAAAGGGTTTATGTTGGGTTTTATTTTAGCGAGTCTCGTTTTTATCCAGTAAACTCTGTGAATAAGCTTCAGTGAATAAGGCTATGGCAAGCACAAATAGAAAAACTACAATTTTTTAGAAACTTTGCATCTGAAATTGTCCAACCTTGATCGCATGTACTCTGTGTTTTACTTGGTACCTTCGTCTTGTTTTGTTTTCTTCCCTTATTTTTTGGTTTTCCCAGCTTTGAATTGAATTAAAATTTCTTCTTTCTTCTACAAAGTTATGTTGGTGGACATACGGGTCAAAGGCCGTCATGGGGACTATGGAGCATGTGCAGAATGCCTCCCCCAGTTCAGGTCTGATTGAGGCGTATACATGAAACAGTAAATCGACCTAAAACCACATTATCGAAGTGTATTAGTCCGACTTTGAGAAATGCAACAAAGCACAATTTCAGTCAGACTAAAATTTAAAATTTACATGTGATTTAAAAGTTTAATTTTAGTCGGAGAAACACAATAATTCAACTTTTTCTGACATCATGTAAACGTAATGACTCACCAGAGTTTCACAGATTTGGCCATCAGTTCTGTTATTTATGATAATCTCACCACAGTAATTGCTGAGATCGCTGAAATACTAAAATAAATTAGATTTAACACAATCAGTCAGAAGATCAGGCAGATAGTAAACAAACCAACAGCTGATCCGGATTATCTAATCCATTTTAATTGGAGGCAAAATGAAAAGTCCTTGGCTGCAGTGAGCACACAGACATTAATAGAAGTCATGACTATGGCCATGCTACATTTCTCAGTTTTGCCTATAACCTTGCCCATGATATTTCCTGCACTATCTTGTTTTTATCTCACAAACACATGTTTGTCTTGCTAAAACAGTTCTGACCCTCCTTTTATATGCAGCCCAGAGCCACCTGCATAACCCCACTTTGTCATTAATGGCTCTGATTTTTAATATCAAAAAGAGTGTGCACCGCTCGGCCCAGAACAGAGCGGAGAAGCTGGCATGTCATGTTGAGATCTATATTTAAATTGAATGTGTAAATGCAGGTAAATACGGATTAAATCCCCTGGTTCAGACCAAAGGGAACAGGCCAGACTGTGGTTCTTAGAGCGCCCTAAATAGCAGGCTCATCTTGGAGGAACAGCTGGTGGGCTTGTCGATGCTTCAGTCCGTTGGCAGAGGAGCCGACTGTGGCAGCTGAGTCCCAACCATAACCACTGAAGCTACTCCTTTTGTTTTTTAGCATTTTTTACATCCCGACGAAGCTTTGGGAGAGGACTGAGAGGCCGAATTAACCAGTAAATTAAAAGTTATGAGCTTGTAAGATGAGTTAACACCCCGACACTCAGTATGTTTACATGCACAGTTTAGTGGAGCTACAGTTAGAGCTCAATCAGGCCTTGTAAGTGGACTGCTGTCCTTGTCCCAGTATATAAGCAGCGGGGGAGAATCCATTTATTGATGAAGTCTGTCCGACTCCTCCACAGCAGCTGGAGATCTGCCCCCTTTCAGCTAGTTGCTATAAACCCATATTATTGATACAGTCTGTGATATAGACCCAATCACAGTCACAGCTGTTAATTTACAATAACTTCAGCTCGAAAACCGCCGTGTCACGTACATATAATCAAACGGCAGTTTTGGGCCGCACTCTGGTGCCATACCGCGACCTCCCTGAGGGGGTGGTATCGGTACGGCTACCAGCGAACTCTGGTGCTGTCCATTTTTGGTATGAAAGCGCCCGACCTCGATCCGCCCCAGCCATCTGGTGTACTCCACAAGTTTGAGCTTAGAAGGCTCCCGTAGATAACGTCTGGTGAGGAGGTCACGGTTCAGGGGGATGAATCTGCGTCTCCTGAACTGTCAATGTGCATTCGCTGTCTCCAGTGCATCAACACAATATTGTCAAGTCTCAGCCGCGCTTCACGTTGAAACAAGTGAAAACAAATGTGTGTGAAAGTGAGCCGTACACGCTGAAAAATGAAACAATGTATAATGTGTGCGCACCAAAGCTCTAACATATGTGAAAACTACCTTAGTGTACGCTATATTTAGAATATTTTCACCGCTTCACCTCGCTGTCAGACAGCCCTTTCAGACAGGGATTTGAAGCTATTACATCAAAAACATCAAACTGAGAAAACAGTCATTTTCCTCCACTGAACGGCGGAGCTGCTGCTCTACTGCGGCCTCCATCAGCTGCTGTGGAGGCTAAAGAGGAGACAACATTCAAATATATGTATATATATATATTTATGTACGTGACGCTGCGTCTTTCTACCTCGAAGTTATTGTAAATAAATAAAATATAAAATGTGTTTTGCGGTGGCCCCGTCCACAGCAGGACATCGCTTAGCTTAGTGTTGTGGGACTGTTCTTTATCAGAGGAGGGGGGCTGCTGCGGTGTGACTTTTTAAATCTAAAATTGATACAAAATACGACCTTTTCAAGTTGTGTGTCCCTTACCCAAGCCAAAATTAAAAAGTCCCTCCTCAGTGCTTACATTTTTTACAAATGCCTGGCCTGTTTTGCAGCACCCCTTCCATCCTCATAAATAAAAAACAGTCCCTATCCGTAACCACAGAGGGAAGCCACCACAGCCCACTGAGGTGGGTTCGTGTGTATTCGTCTGATCTCGAGAAATTCGATTTAGTCACATTTCAGTATTTCAAAGTTGAATACACAGTAGTGTTTATTTCTGACATTATTATAGTAACTATCTGATGGAAAAATGATGCTCTGATTCCGTCTTTGGGTGCAGATTTGTGGTGATGCGCGATTATGTGTTGATGCTCTGAACCATCCAGACATTTCCTGAGATAAGGCTTTCCCTTTTTCTCATTTGTTATCGTGTTTAACTGTGATTGGCAGAGCTGTTTCAGAGCTATCAGATGACTGACAGAGTATTTAATAACCATCACACCTGCTGATCTATAATCACCTCCACCCTGCCCTCTTTGCATACTGCGCTGCTGCACATACATGAACCAAAATAGAAGGTGGAGGCGCCCACACACTTCGTGCTCTTATTATTATTCAAATTTCATGAGTGTGTGTATAATGCGTGCTTCTGCAGCTGTGAAGAACTGCGTCCGCTCTGGACCTGCAGAACAATAGAGCCCTTGGTTTTACTGTTAAAGGACAGCCCCCCTTGGCATCATGGGTATTTTGTTATGCACTGTAATTATTGTGTCTACACAGTGTAAATCACTTTTAATATCCCGGCTATCCTATAATTATCTGGCTGGCCCACTTTCCCCAAGTGGATAATAAAAGTTTCAGAGTAATATCGAGGCTGACTGTCAGACAGGAAATCTGTTAAGAGACTTTACACGCAGCAGAAGTCTCAGTTAACATGTGACTGGACATGTTTGACGCACAATGGGACATCGTGTGGGACCTGTTTTTGCTGGTCTACATCAATATATTTACAATTTTAAGTATATAAAACCTAAGAAAACTAGCTTGATTTCTTTCAAAAACATGGGTAAAATGAGCAATAACTTTAGAAGAAATATATATATATATATATATTACTCTCAGATATTCCCTGAGGCTGCTTGTATGCTTCAGCTGCGATGTGTCATTTCAGATTCGTTGCCGATGTGGCTGACATTCACACTTGTTTTTTGTGAGCTTGTGAAAACAGTCAGCCCAGATACTACATCGCTTTAGAGAGAAAGGCCAAACTGGAATGATAAAATAAATGTTGAAAATTTTGACTTAAACAGCAACATTTTTTCTGGCTGGCTGCTCCATGTCCTTGTTAAATCTTATATCACCACAACGCTGGCCGTCCCTGACTTCTTCCACTTCTTCTTTCATGAACCCTTCCTCCCTCCATTCTTTCTCCTAAACCCTGAACGCATTTCAGGCACGGAGGCGCTCCCCGCTTTAAGTCCTGAAGCATTTTCATCTAACACGGCTGCTGTGTCGAAATCTACCAGCAATATTCAGCGTTAAGTCTGAGCCGAGGTGTAAAAGGAGCTCTGTTAGTGCCAGGAGATGTACTCACAGCCGTCCAATGAGAGCAGGAATGAACGCTGTCAAATTAGGGAGACAAAAATGTCCAAGTGGACGGGATGTCCCCTGGGTGTGTGAGGACTCTCAGTTCAGGCTTCTCCATTTGTAACCTGTCAACAAGCATCAACTGGAGGCAGAAACATCTTCCATCTGAGTGCAGCTCAGGAGGATGTGACTGCTCTGTTTAAATGAGCCGCAAAATCTGCTCCTGCTGCTCTCTGGACCCAAAACGCAGCAGGTGATACTCAATCTAAGGCCCTTGATAGGGTGCCAGGTGGCCCCCAGCCCTTTTCTGATTCACAATAAAAATATAGTGATTGACACTGGGAATTGTTTTTGTACTTCTAGTCTACATAAGGTGCCAGAGTGCATAAAAAAGCATCAAAATAAAGCTTGTTTACCAAAAAACAGTGCCAGTGGAGGATCCCCACACCCCCCGACAGAGATGCTAGCAAAGACCCTAATGTCCTAAAATCCTAGAAACATCCTAAAAGTCCCAGGAATGCCTGAAAAGCCAAGAAATCCCCTTGAAATCCAAGAAATGTCCCTTTAATCCTAAAAAAAAAATCCTAAAATCATAGAAATGTCCCTAAATTCCAAGAAATGTTCCAAAATCCTAGCCACATCCAAAAATCAAACAAATCCAAGAAACAGTCCTAGAAATGTTTTTAATTACAAGAAATGTCCTAAAGTCCTAAAAAAGTCCTAAAATCCATGAAATGTCAGACAATCCTAAAATCTTAGAAATGTCCCTAAAATCCAAGAAACATACTAAAATCCTAAATGTCCTAAAATCCTAGACATGTCTGAAAATCCTAGAGATGTCCTTAAACTCTAAAAAGGTCTTAAAATTCTAGAATTGTCCTTAAATCCCAGAAACGGGAATGGGGCTGCTGCGACTGGCCTCATTTTGCAAAAGTGGCCCCAAACAAAGCGAGCGGAGTGTCGCTGCTGTTCAGGGTTGAGGTCAGGACGTGGTTAGCCTAGCGTAGCATCTTGAACATTTCCATTACAGTATTTTTCGGTTACATTTCCAGCTCTGTTGTTTGGCTCTCCTCTCAGCGCTGCTGACTGGGGGCAGGCCTTTACAGCAGCATGTTGAAATGTCAAAACGTCTCAGCAGGTGTTTAACACGCTGCTCGTTCCCTGTGACCTTTCGGTGCAGAGTTAAATGGAGCGGGTGTTAACCGAAATGGGTCCTGATGCTGGGCTGTCTGCGCGCTGCCTGCTGCAGTGTCAGCGGCTTCGAGTCACTGTCAGGTGATAAAACTGACACAGGAGAGGTATTTCTGTCCGTGTGTTCAGACTCGAGGTAATCACATGCAACTTAAAGGTCCCTCCTGATGAAGAAGGCCTTTTTCATGGATTTTCAACATATGTGTCCGCAGTGTGTCTCCCAAAGCAAAGAAGAGACAATTCTCTTCCTTTTTCTCCATCTATCAGAAAACGTGTAATAATGAAGTTGTCAGATCTTTGTGACATCCTCTCGGGTTTGTGAAACACAGAACCAGCACTTCCCCCGTCCAGGGAAATCCCAGTAAATCTGCCTTGCTGTCCGCTTTGTGATTGTGAGACAGAACATACAACAAATCTTTTCCATCACCTGAAAAGGTGATTATTAACCTGCCATTAACCCTCAACTTGAAACTACGAATACCACACCTAATGGAAACACGTCAGTTTCGAAAAAACCCATTTATCGCAAAAATGTGGTATTTCAGGCAATTCGACAAAGCCATATTTCACAAAATTGCAATGGGAAGACTTTTTTCACTTTAACATTTCATATGATGTGCAACACTGGGTGGCTGTAATAGATCGGCTTTATTGAGTGGCAGCAATAGAAATATCGCTGTGCTTCCTTGAATGTTATTGCGCGGAAAGTTGCGCAACATCGTGAGAGAAGTCGCATAATATCACTCAAAGGAAACGCAGTCATCTTGCAATTGTGTTTTATCAAAATTTCGAAAAACACTGCTTAAGTTTTGCACAAATCTGTAATGGAAACCCAGCTGTTGTCTCCCTACCTCAGGAGGCTCTCAGCAGCACGATGTTTCTCTTTTTTCTGTTTAGGAGTCTCTGAAATAGGCGGGTTTCTGTGTTTCCGCTGAATGAGGTTACACGACTTTTTCTCATCCCAGTAACCATGGCGATAGATATTCAGAACATTAGCAGCTTTATTTCTATTGCAGCCACTGCATTAGCTGTCATTATTTCCAATCCAAGGCCACGTAGGCGTGTTATGGAGCCATGATGGAAAGGCGAGCCCCTTATACATGGAAGCGGTCACGTATGAGGGATTTCTGGGAGCTGATAGTCCACGATTCAAAACTTCCGGATGATCTGCTCAACTTTCTCAGAGTTATGTGATGCAATAACAGCTCCTGTAGCTCCTGCTGCATCATGAGGGAGCCAGTTCCTACTGACAAGCACACAGACACAGCATCACGTGACCTAGAAAAGACTAAATAAGGGTTTCTATTGCAGTTTTGAGAAATATGTCTTTTTTAAATTGCCTGAAATACCACCTCATGCAAGTGTAATACCTTTTTGTGATAAATGGTAGTTTTTTCGAAATTGACATGTTCTATTAGGCGTATTTTATATTCCCAGTTTTGATTTGGTTACCGGCAGCATTATTTCCTGACACTATCCTTCAGCGTTTCATGTGCACTCGCCTGTGCGTGTTGCATATGAACGCACCCGGTGCCATCCAGGTGTACGGCAGCGTACGATAACGCCACCAGTGCTGTCCAAGCGTGCTCTCATCTGATGTGTTGGCGCACTGAGGTGGCTTTTGGTGTCACGCTAATACGCCAAAAGCACTGACAGAGCGGTGCTATTTGACGAGCTCGGACTGAGAATCGTCTGGTTCTTTTCACTTCTTTGTCTTTGTGCTTTTATACGGTTATAAGCATTTATCTGTTGGACACCTCTAATAAGTGACATTCTGCATTTGATCTGTTTACTTTGTCGATTTACTGAATTCTTACTTTATGTTCTACTTAGTCAAATTCTGTGTCTGTGTGTTAAAAGTGAAAAAAAGAAAAAACATCTCTACCTCTTTGGCTTTGCGGTGTCTGTCCTTGCTGTCTCTGTCCTTGTCCTTGCCCTCGTCTCCTGGGTGGCAGGAGTACGAGACCGTCCTCCAGTCCCGCGTAGAGTTGGTGATGCTGGCGACCTTTGGCTCAGTGGCGCCGTTCTCCTCGTTGAGCGAGCGTGACGACCTCCGTATGAACATGCTCTTCTTCAGAGCTTTCACCCTGAGGCTGTCGCTGTTACCTCCGTCTGCGCAGCACCACTCGGGCGACGAGCCGCTGTCCATTTTGATGTTGTGGCCGGTGGTGTGGCACTGGAAAACTCGGGGGGACAGTGTGGTGTCCGGGTGTGGGTGCAGCTTGTCTGGGGTGGCGGATGCAGACGCCGTCTCCCCGTGTCTCCCGTTGGCCTCGGGCTCCTGGATCTTTTCGTCCAGCTTGTTGAGCTTTGACAGCACCTGCGAGATCTCGCTGCGGACCCCCGACAGAGACTCCAGCTTCTTCTCGATCTCCCCGATCCTCATGACCAGCTTGCACACGCTCGATTTCAGCTCGTCGTCCGTGTTCTCCAGCGAATGGAAGAGGCGGTCCAGCTTGGACTTGGCGAGTTTGACCGTGTTGCGTTCAGGGGAGCTGTCGCCCTCAGACTTCAGCGTTACCTGAGAGAGAGACCCGTTGCTGTTGTAGCACGACGACTGGACGATGCCCAGAGAGTCACAGACGCTCATATCATCCAGAAAACGAAAAATGTCACTGATGTCATCGCTGACGGTCTCAGGCTCCTCATCACAGTGTTTGAAAGCGTGTCTTTCTCTGTCGCCATACTTGGCAGGGTAATCCTTCGCCTTCTTCTGCTCGGCCTGCTCGGTTTGAGTCCCGACACTGGAGGAAGTGTCCGCTCCCTGAAAGGACGGGCTGTTTTTCTCCCTGAACCTTTTGGCCGCTTCTCTTTTCTCCAAACCTGCAGGGCCGCTCGCCGTTAGAGCAGCGTCCTTCATTTTTATCCCGTTAGTTTTCTTTGCGAAGCCAGATGGAGAAGCTATCACCTTCTCCTTTGGGCTCTGAAAGTGCGTCTCGCTGTCATTGCTGATGATGGTGACGTTGCGGTGGTGACTTTCTTTGAGCGGTTTGCTGTTCAGAAACGACCTTTCAAAATCCGGAGGCCCCTCCTCTGTGTTCAGACTCAGGCTCTTCACTGGCCACGACGGCTGCTTCCCCGTTTTGTTGCTGTGCTTCCTGCTGCTGACGCACTCGGACACAGTGGTCGGACCAAAATACGTGGACGCCTGCAGGTCGTCCAGGCTCTCGTGCTTCACCCTGCGTCGGTCCTGGAGAGGCGAATTGAGCGGAGGCTCAAAGTAGGGGTTACTGTAGGGCAGTTCGAAGCTGTGGTTGAAGAAGGTAGCTGGCTTGTGCAGCTCCCTCCGGTGGTAGCCGTCAGCAGCTTTACTGCCCTGTTTGCCCTCCGTGGTGATCACCTGAAAAAGTCACACAAACCAGGACTGAGTCAGCTTTAAAACACTCTGACTCAGCAAATACAGAAAAATCCAACCCAGCAGGCAGAGGAGGATGTTGGCATACAAACCACAAATATGTCACATTTTTGTGTTTCATCTGTATCATTTCAACATTTCTAAAGTGACGTAGTGTCTGAGCTGACTGTCATCAGGAGGTGGAAGGTGTTAAGAAAGACGCCTGCTAATCTGCAGACCACAGTTCAACACCAACAAACAAAAATTTCATTTAGTGAGTTGTTGCCAGCAGCTTTTTAGGCACCAAATGCAGATGTTTTTCACTGAGAAATTGCTGCATTTCTTGCCAGGATACTGCCATTAAAAGTGGTTGTTTTTTACTGAAACCTTAGGCGGGTTTCCATTACAGATTTGCACAAAAGTTAAAGGATATTTTCAAAATGTTGTTAAAAAAAAAGAGATAACACCTTGATAATATATCAACGTTGTATTCAAAGCCTGTTCAGCGGTCTGCAGATGGAAAAAATCAATTAATGCAGGTTTAACAAAGGTTTCCATCCCAGAGTTCTACAAAACTTTAGTGATATTTTCGAAATGTAGATAAAACACAATTGAGAGATAACTGTATTTCCACTGAGTGATGATCTGCGATCTCACGTAGGCGTGTTATGGAGCGACAGTGGAAAGGTGAGCCCCTTATACGTGGGAGCGGCCACATGTGAAGGGTTTCTGGCAGCTGATAGTCCACGATTTCACAGAGGAATTGTGGATTCAAAACTTCCAGATGATCCGCTCAACTTTTGAAGAGTTATGTGATGCAATAACACCGACAAGCACAATGCCATAGCATCATGTGAGCTATAAAAGCCAAAAAAAAGTTTTTCCATTGCAGTTTTGCAAAAAATGGCTTTTTAAAATCACCTGAAATACCACCTCATGACGTGTTTCCATTAGGCATATTTTATATTAGCAATTTCAATTCGAGCAATTTGAGGGTTAACGTTACTTTTCCTGCCAAGATATTGGCCCAAAAAAGTGGTTATTTTTTATCAAAATATTGCTGCACTTTGAATTGCATTTGATTTGTTTGAAAGGTGCAGTATAAATAAAGTGACTGTTTGATCGATTTCAGGGTAGGACTGTAGCTCGAGAAGTGGTTGTCTTTTACAGACATAACTGTCTCATGCTGGGATACTGGCTCAAAAAGTGGTTGTTATTTACTGCAACATTGCTGCTTTTTCAGCAGTAAAAGTGGCCCAAAAAAAGCGATTATTTTTCTCAGAGGCATTGCTGCGTTTCCTGCCAGAATAGTGCCCTGAAAGGGATTGTGGCCTGAAAAAGCGGTTGTTTTCTACCGTTGTTCCTGCCAAGATTGTGGCCTAAAGAGTTTTTGTTTTTTTTTTAACCAAAACATCACTGCTTCCCCTGCCCTAATCAGAACAAGTTGTTTTTGTGGCTTAACCTAACATAAAGCAATTTATCCTCTACATAATTACATGCAAATATAACATATCCACTGTCTGCTGAAATGTAAAATGCAACACTGACAAGTCGATTTTACTCAAAGTCCATGAAAACAATTGCCTGGAAAAATGTAAATAAATATATAGTCGCAATTTATGTTTATTTTACATCTTATTGTTAAATTTATATAAAATGTAGTCATATTATCATATTGTTGCAGGGGAAGATATCAGAAGTTTAATTAAAGTAAATCAAGTTTGTTGTGCCATACATATCTGTATTCTGCTGGCTGCTAACTAGTCAATCATTTTTACATTTTTACATGTTAAAAAAAAACAGAACTCACAGATCTCCTAACTTCATCGTTGTCAAAATCCTCTCTGTGATGATCAAGTTAAGTCAGACTAATTTAGTTAATTAAAGTTGATAAAACCGAAAAAGAACAAGGTAATTTCAAAGGAAACACTTTTTTCCCTTTAGTTAACCTACCACTTTAATGTGAAGTTCACATAAATAAGGATTTATTATTGCATTTACTTTACTTTTTCAAGGCAATTGGTTATCTAACTTATTTAAAGTAAAGTCAGTTTGTCAGATTTTACAGCGCAACACATTCAATGTTCTACTGGAATCACGAAAAATTAGAATTAAAATATATATCCCAAAACTATTGGAGGCCTCCAGAGGTCGTATTTTAGAAGCAGAAAATGCAAATGGATTACTAAATTTAGTGAAAAACCTTTTTACACTGTAAAGTTGAATATATTTTAACGAGCGCTCTGTCAAGCTGTGTTCATGGGAACAATAAAACTTCCATTAGGGACCTCTGACCTTCAGAATAAAAGGGGTCGGAGGTTAGTTTTTGGTATTCATTCTCACCAAACCGGAGCAGGCATTAATATAATAATCTGTGTCAGAAAAATAAAACACTACAACACGTCCTCACTGTGTGCTGAACATAACAGCTGCACCATCAGCCAGTAAGAGCTCAGTGAGTCCTGCTGGACGGTTAATGCATAATTCATATGCTCATAAAATACGAGTAAGACGACATGATTTAAGATGTAACTCAACCAAACTAACTGTTGTTCTTACACTGTAAAATCTGACAAGTTGATTTTACCTTTAAAAAATCGAGTATATATATATATATATATATATATATATATATATATATATATATATATATATATATATATATAGCTATTAATTTATGTTTACTTAATAAGTAATTGTTAAGTTGACTTCAAATTTAATTATATTTACTTGATTTTGTTGACCTGTCTGAGGAGATAAGGCTGCAGAATCAGCTACGTCTTTTAATTCACCTCTTAAATCACTTTTTTATAGACTTGCTTTCATGTGATGTCGTCTTTTTATTTATTTTACCTTTTCAATTATGTTTTATTCCTTTCATTTCCTTATTTGGGGTTTGGTTGCTTATATTGTTTCTGTTGTTGTTTTTGGTCTTTGTATTATTTTATGTTGACAACATGCATCTTGCATTATTTGTCCTTTAGTTTTCGTTTCATCTTAATGCTACTGTAGTTTTTTCTCACTTGTTTTCAGTAGGACAGTTTGGCTTTCTGTTGTTGTTTCACCGTCTATCTATCCCAGTTCGGCTTTGCTTTGTTTGTTGAAGCACTTTGTAAGCTCTGTAGTTAAAGGTGCCATATAAATATTTATTACTATAATTATTATCATTGTTGAATTGTTGCAACTTAGAAAGATTAATTTAATCAAACACATCACTTTTAAGTTTTAGCAACTTCAGTAAACAACGTTTACTTTGTGCTTTTTATCTGTATTCTGCTGGTTGCAATCCAGTCAATCATATTCTCTTTAACATGTTAACGAAACTAAACTCGCACATCTCCGAACTTCATTATTGGCAAAATCCTCTTTGTGATGATCAACTTAAGTGATTTACTGAAGCTGTGAACACTTAGAAAGAACACAAAAATTTCACTTAAGTTGTAGCAACTTCAAAAAAATAAGTAAATACCCTTTTTTTACATAAAAAGCAAGCATGAATTAAGATGAATAGGTATCTTTACTAACATTTTTTCAAGGCAATTAGCTTCCAAGATAATTTTAAGTAAGATTAACCGATTTTACCGTGTAACCTTGATGAGCCCATCGACCAATCAGAGGCTTTAAGGTTTCACATTGATTTGCACAAAAACAACAGAAATACAACAACAAAAGACAAACAAGTTGTGCAGGTGAGATTTAAGAAACCCCTCAGGGCTTTTAAGGAATCTCACGTCAATGAACATAATAAGCAGAAACAAGGTCACGTAATCAGAGGCTGTGTGTCTGACTGAGTGTCAGCTGTGCAATCGAAAACAAGCGGCCGTCTCAGCTAAAAGAGCTTAATGTTCAGCTGTGGAGAGAAAAAACAGCAATAACAGAGACTCTGCACAAACAGGCTGCACCCACACCAAACCCAAAACACATACCATGTTAACCCGCAGGGACGGTTTTGGCTGTGTTTTTTCATTTATAGTGCTTTTTGAGGTAATTTTCTTGTTTGTTTTTGAACTTTTTTAAACATTTATTATGGGTCATGTTCCGTTAAGATGCTTGTTGCCTTCTACACACGTTTTTGCGCAGGTTTCAAAGGGTCA
This sequence comes from Plectropomus leopardus, assembly GCF_026936395.1. Classification (NCBI taxonomy): domain Eukaryota; kingdom Metazoa; phylum Chordata; class Actinopteri; order Perciformes; family Serranidae; genus Plectropomus; species Plectropomus leopardus. The sequence goes on along the minus strand of NC_142176.1, from coordinate 2,386,903 downwards.
GTACTGGTAACTGTGATAACTGTGGTCGCTACAGTCGTGATATGATTTTTTTTTAACGTTTTATCCCTAGTGTCAAACCCTGACAACGTCAAATGTCCATTAACCCTTTGAAACCTGAGCAAATTAGCTTTATTTCTTTCACAAATGTAGGGAGAAGGCAATCAGTAACAAAAATGGAAATGACACAAAAAAAGGATGATAAACAGATAAACAAACAAAATAATGAAATCTGTGCATATTTGCTTGATTGAATAAAGCAAGAAATTTGTAAAAAGAAGAAGAAAATTACCTAAAAATTATATAAATAAATAAATGAAATTAAAAAATGTTAAAAAGTTTAAAAAATGATCCGGAAGAAGTGTTTAAAAATTGTCATAATTTTGCAACATCATTTTAAATACATAATCATGATAATTATAAATACAGTTTTCCCCACCCTTTTTCTTTTCTCCCAAGATATTATTCCCTAGATTTAGAAAAAATCTTTTTCCCCATGTTGTTGAAAGAAATCACACTAATTTGTTCACTGTTGGAAGGTTTAAATATTTATGAAAAGGCGTTGGACAGCAGCATAAGGAGAAAGGGCTGAACACTGAATCAGAGCTTCTCTCTGCAGCTTAAATCCTTCAACAGCATCTTTAGAATAAAACAAAAAAACACCGACCTGTGGGGAAAAGGCCACAAAGTTGTGGAAGTCCTCCTTGAAGACGTTCCTCTTCTGGATGCAGGAGTGGACGGAGAAGGGCCCCTGGTGGCCGAGGTGCTGCAGGGACTCCTGGTCTGTGGTGGACTCGCTGTCGATGTCCATAGGGAAGTAGGTGCTCTGCATCTCGCAGGGCGGGGAGTGCGAGCTGCTGCTGGAGTACTGGGGCAGGTGGTGCAGCTTGTCCAGAGACGCCGCTTTGCACTTGAGGTCCTTGCTGACGCCCAGGAGGAAGTTGGGGTCCGAGGTGGGGATGAACTGCAGGCAGTTGTTGCAGTCGGATGATTTGGGGCAGGGAGGGGCCGCGGGGCTCTGCTGGGGGCGGTGGTGATGGTGGTGGTGATGGTGTCCGTCCCTGGAGGGCTCATAGCCGAGCCCCCGGTCGCAGTCCTGGAACTTGTAGGCGTCGTTGTCAGACCTGCACAGCTCCACCGAGTGGTTCTTGCTGAACTTGGCTCTGTGCCCTGTGGGCAGCTTGTCTTTGGCGATGCCTCCGTTCATCTGGATCAGATTGAACATGGTGACGATGTCCGCCGCCACCATGAGCTTCTTGGACTGGGGGTCCTCCATGGAGCAGCGCATCTTGTCCTTAAAGAGGGTGGCGGGGAAGGATGGGTCCATGCAGGCCGTGTAGAAGAGCAGGCTGCGCAGCTTGGCCAGCTGCACCAGGTCGAAGCGAGCGCACAGGGACTTGCACAGGTCCTGGTAGGACATGGTGTTGTGCTTGGTGTCCAGCTCGTCCAGGATGCGGACCAGGAACAGAGAGTACTCTGGGAGGTCCATGGCTGCTCGGTGGATGGGGACAGGCCTGCAGGGGGGCGGTGGGGGTCCTATCTCGGGGGAAGCTTGGCACCTGGAAACCACAAAATCTAAATGTTCAGTGTGTTTTTTTATACACAAATACCCTCCACAAAGCTACAAATATATCTAATTAAACCTTCCTGAGAGAGTCAGGGAAAATACATGAAGCCTTTGTCCATTATGATCGTCCAAGGACATAGGGAAATTTGAAAATCCTATGATAAGAAAATGACCGCCAAAAAATAAAGAAACAAATAAATCACCAAAAAAATTTCAAGAATAAAAATTTACAGGAAAGAAGTCCTCATTACTTAAACGAATAAAGAAAAACAAATCACCAAAAATTCTGAAAGAAAAAAAAATGCTAAAAAACTTTAAAAGAAAAAAAATCGCAATAAGCTTTTAAAAGAAAAAAAATGCCAAAAGTCATTAAAAATTGTGGAAGGAAAAATGCATTAAAAAATGAGAGGCATTTTTTTTTCAAAGAAAATGTGTCTTTCGAACCTTCAGGAAGGCATGTTTTCCTAAAAAAAACAAAACCCAAAGAAATAAGGGTGATTTTTTTTTCCCTGCAGAGGTCCGGGCTAAGCCCCCAATGTCCTCAGTCCTAGAGACACCCCTGCTGCCCCGTGTACCGGGACCAGTTTTCTCTACGTTTGGGCAGCACCAGCAGCTGCAGAGCCTCTCACAGAGCAGATTTCAGGCTGATTTGAGGCTGATGTGGGATGCATTAACATACCGTCACTCACCCTGAGTTGTAGCAGAGAGGAGGATCATCTGATGAAGTCGGTGCGGAACAGCGTGTCTCTGAGCGCAGAGCCAACAAAAGACAAAATCAACTCAAGCATCATCCGGATCTCCAAAAAAAAAAAAAAAACCCAAACAGGCTCTGCAGAGACCAACTTCAGCCCATTCAATTTTCCATCTGAATGAAAAAAATTAACCAAATGCACGGTGCGTTCACATGCACGCGCACAGGTAAATGCAGATCATTAATAGTCTGATTGATGCTGAGCAGGATCCGTCCTCCCTGAGTGTCCGCCGGATGGACCGTCTCCATCGTCCGCTGATGTCCTCCCTCTCTCGGGCTGCTGTCACAGCTGCGACGCTGTGATGAAGGAGCTGTCCGGGGATGGAAACTGCATGCTGTGCTGAAAAATAACCAGCGTCAAACCCGGAGAATTAAAGCCACTACCGGTGACTGCTTTCAAAATAAGAGCCTTACAGAGGCGTTTTTTCAGCTACAGACGGTATAATAATGAAATAATCAACAAATACTCCATTACAAGTTCAAATACTGCTTCTTAACCCTTTGAAACCTGAAGTGCCATCACTTTTCTCATGCTCCATTTAATTGCCTTTGCATATATATATAAACCTTTGAAACCTACAAAAAATTCTTTCAAAAACATGCCACAAAATGTTTTAAAAATTGCAAAAAATTAGCAAATTCAGAGAATTCTTGTTACATTATGATCATTATTAATAATGATCCTAATGTCATATTTTAAATTATATTCCAACATTTTAGTAATTTTTAAGCACCTTTTCCGTGTCATTTCTATGTTTTTTATTTCACTTTCCTTTTTGGTTTTTGTTTTTGATTTTTAAATTTTATTTTATTTTTTTTTTAGAACTTTTTTTAGAACTTTATTTCTTTAGAACTTTAGTCTCCTTTTGTTGTTGTGTATATATAGTATATATTGATAATATGTGTGTGTGTGTGTATAAGGAGAGAGAGGTAGATAGATATGTTTTTGTGTAAGTAAAGTTAACTAAACAAAAAAAGGTTAAGTTACAGAAATACTTGGGCCTTGGGTATGACATTACCATGAAAGTCTAAAATTGTACATGCTCTGAATATATATATATACATATATACATACATATATATATATATATATATATATATATATATATATATATATATATATATATATATTCAGCCACAGCCTGAGTTCTACTGCAAATTATAATTAAAATTTATCTTTAGGATTTCTGTTGTTTCTTCACAACAATGAGCACCATAATGATTGCTCGGGTTACACTGATAACCAACAAATTTGTTACATTATGTATTCCAATCCTTTTTTAAAAATTTTTTTTTACTAATTTTAGCGCTTTTATTGTGAAGGACTCGCGCGGTACTTCCGGTCACCGTCTGTCTTTTTCTGTGTAATCGATGCAGTTCTTTGTTTCCTATCGGAATGACGTAAGTACACCTATACCGCTGGACACCAGAATTATCAATTATCCAATACACTCCATTTATTATTTAACACGATGATGCTGAGCGCGTCTCATCTCTGCACGCGTGCCGTACATGCGCGCGCCGACATCCTGCAGCATCACAGGACTCACCTGCTGTACCGGTGCGGCGGATGTGAGGTGTAGAGCGCCGCTCAGACTGCGAGGGTGTTACTGTTTTACACATTTTTATTTAAAAGATGAATTCTCTGATTTAACTGTCACCCCTTAAAATAAACCTGAGGGACAGAGGCTACATCAGTGATGCTCAACTTACGGCCCGCGGGCCATATCTGGCCCCCTGACAGTGTGCTGGATGGCCCCTAACGTTTTCTAATCCACATTAAAAATAAATTGATTCACACCGGGAATTGTTTTTGTAGTTTTAAGGTGTCAGAGTGCATAAAACAGCATCAAAAAACAAATGTGCCAGTGGGGGATCCCCAACACCATGTTGGGGGTCCACTGGCTAAGACCCTAATGTCCTAAAATCCTAGAAATGTCCTAAAATCTTTGAAACATCATATATACTAAAAATATGCTATGCTAGAATAATCTTAAAATCATAGAAACATTATAAAATCTTTGAAATGTCCCCAAATCCTCAAGTCAAAAAAAATCTAAAATCCTAGAAACGTCCTAAATTCCAAGAACTGTCCTAAAACCCTAGAAAAGTCCTAAAATCTAAAAAGTGCCTTCAAATTCTAAAAAATGTACAAAGATTGCAGGAATGCCCTAAAATCAGGAAAACGTCCATCCAAGAACTGTCCTAAAATCCTAGAAATACCCTAAAATTCCAGACATTCGAAAATCCTTAAATCCTAGAAATTCCTTTAAATCCTGGAAAATGTCCTAAAATCATAGGAATGACCTAAAATCAGAGACATTTTCAAAAGTTTTAGACATGTCTGAAAATCTTAGAAATATCTTAAAATCCTAGAATTGTCCTAAAACCCTAGAAACATCATAAATCTGAGAAATGTCCCAAAATCTGAGACACATTCTAAAATCCTCCAAATGTCTGCGGCTGCTGCGACTGGCCCCTGGCCCCTGGCTCCTGGCCCCTGGCTCCTGGCCCCTGGCCCCTGGCTCCTGGCTCCTGGCTCCTGGCTCCTGGCCCCTGGCCCCTGGCCCCTGGCTCCTGGCTCCTGGCTCCTGGCCCCTGGCCCCCTGTCATTTTGCCAAAGTGGCCCCTAAGCAAAGCAGGTTCAGTGTCCCTGTTGAAAGGGATCTGTCCTACATACTGCATCAGACAGCGTACTAATACTTGTTAAAATATTCTGTCGGCAGCCTGCTGCTCACATGACTGACAGGAAAATAACACGCTGACAAAACTCTGAGCAGTTTTATAAATATGAACCAGACGGTTTTAAACGGTTTAAACTGTAAATCAGAGTTGTTTTTATTCACAAAATATTGTTTTTTGTGACCAAAGGAGTAAAAAAACGCCTTAATTTCCACACAAAAAAACATAAGAACTAAACAAATTTACCACATCTACATAACCATAACAGTCATAATAATCATCATAATCATAATAATCATACAGCCCCTCTGACTTTAAAAAATCAAACATCAACATGAATCACTTGCATAAACTACAGTGGATGAACGTGAATCAAAACCTGTTAATATTTACTTTTTTGTAATTTGTACATTTCTATTTATTTTGTACTATACTGCTTTGTCTTAAGTTTCTTTTTTATGCGTGTTTATTGTTATTTAATAGGGAAGAAATCTCCACCAGCCTTTTTTGGCTTCCAGCTTCTGCACAAAGTTTTCAAATTCTTGTCTTTTCTACACACATGTACGCACAAATACATCAAATAAAAAGGACGTTATATGTTCTTGTTGTGCTTTCAGGTTTTGGTGGAAAGAAAGGTGTAAAGAGAAGAGAGCTGAGATTCGCACGCATGAACTTTGGACGCAGCAGTTGAGAAAACGACGTCACCACGAGGTTAGTGTCTGTTCTGGAGCTGTCGATCGGATCACACACTTCCTGCAGCATCTTCTGAGGCTGAATTAGTAGTATGGGGAAACTAAAATCCACAGATACAATAATCGAAAAATACGTCTTTTGGACAACGTTATATTAAGATCTTAAAATTCAAGAAATGTCCTAAAATCCTAGCAACTTCTAAAAAATCCAGAAATGTCCAAATAATCATAAATGGCTCACTTTTCACCTGTTGTTATGTTTATGTGTTAAACATTGCATTACATTTATCTATCTGATGCTTTTATTTAAATTAGTGATGGTCAGCTTACGGTCCGCGGGCCAAATCTGGCCCCTGATAGGATGCGGTTTAGCTGCATAATTTGTCAAAATTTTATTGAAATCACAACAGTTCAGTATCCTAATTTCAGGAGCTGCTGTTTTTGTAAAAAGGTCAAATGTGTCACAACATGCCGTTATTTATGAAGGATCCTGGTGTTGCACACAACAACATTTTAGGACGTTTGGTGCAGGTCACATCATCGTTTTTTTAAAAATATTTTTTGCATGATTCCTTGTTATATTTAAGAATGAATGAATGAAAATATGCAAAAAGTACCACATTCACTAAAATCACAACTCATATTACAATATCTGGCAAATCATTCAGCTCTACTCCCAAATGTTTTCTAAACCACAATAAAAAACATAGTAAAAAGAAAGTGATTCACACTGTGAATAGTTTTTGTACTTTTAGTCTCCATCAGGTAATGTCCTAAAATTAGAGGATTGTCCTAAAATCATAGGAATTTCCTAAAATTATAGAAATGGTTGAAAATTAGAGATGTCCTAAATTAAGAGAATTGTTCTGAAATCATAGAAATGTCAAAAGATACTTCATCCCTAAAAATATGCTTAAATCCTAGAAACATCCTAAAATTGTAGAAATCAAAAAAATAAATTAGAGAATTGTCCTTAAATTCTAGCAACGTCCTAAAATCAGAGAAGTGAAAATAGAGCTTATTTATCTAAAAAAGTGTCAGAGGAGGATCCCCCGCCCCCCGACAGAGGTCCTAGCAAACACCCAAATATCCTTAAAACTCAGAAGTACCCTGAAATCCTAGAATCATGTACGGGGCCCCTGTGACTGGCCCCTGTGACTGGCCCCTGTGACTGGCCCCCCGTCCTCCTGTCACTGTTCAAAAGTGGCCCCTGATCAAAGAAAGTTGAGTGTCCCTGCTGAGAGTTATGGAGCATGCCACACCTTCCTCTTCATCAATATCCCTGTGAGACAGGCAGGGGCATAACTAGAGACTGGAGAGAGTGTGTGTGTGTGTGTGTGTGTGTGTGTGTGTGTGTGTGTGTGTGTGTGTGTGTGTGTGTGTGTGTGTGTGTGTGTGTGTGTGTGTGTGAACAGCATATGAAGCAGGATTTGTGAGGTGTCACGCCTTCTGTGCACAGAGAACAGAGAGGAGGAGTGCTGTTCATCAGGCTGATAGAGAGCTGGCTGGCAGCCTGAGGCAGCCTGGCAATTACTGTGTGTGTGTGTGTGTGCGTGTGTGTGTGTGTGTGTGTGTGTGTGTGTGTGTGTGTGTGTGTGTGTGTGTGTGTGTGTGTGTGTGTGTGTGTGTGTGTGTGTGTGTGTGTGTGTGTGTGTGTGTGTGTGTGTGCTCGCTCTCAGCAGCATGTTCCCTCAGTTCAACAACACCAGCGTACAGTCATCTTTAAAGACATGTTTAAAACCGGATGATTTCATTATGCAGATCTGTTTGGGAGGCTCCATTAATCTGCGTGTGTGTGTGTATTAATCTGTGTCTGTGTCTGTGTGTATTAATCTGCGTGTGTGTCTCTGTGTGTGAATTTGTGTGTCTCTGTGTGTAAATCATGTGTGTGTGTGTTTGAATTCGCTCAGCACGACAGCAGACTGAGGATCCATCTGGAGAGTTTAACTTCCTGTCTTTGGCTGCCTTCGCAGTACATCTACATAGTACACGGATATATGGATAAGAGATACACACACACACACACACACACACTCAGAGTCAGTGCTGTGTTGCAGACCGTGAAGGTTTTCCTCTGCAGGCCTCCAGGAGGCAGGTGGATATGATGTTTACAGCAGAGACAGAGTTTCTAGGATTTTAGGACATTTCTTGGATTTTTAGGCCATTTTGGGGGGGGGGTTATGTCTTTATTGCAAAGGACAGGTGAAGTGTGAAAGAGGGAGGGAGAGGGGATGACATGCAGCAAAGGGCCGAGGCTGGAATCGAACCCACGGCCGCTGCAGCGAGGACTTAGCCTCCTTTTTAAGATTTTAGGATGTTTCTCAGATTTTAAGAAGTTTCTGGATGTAAGGAGCTTTCTAGATTTTTAGGGTGTTTTTAAGATTTTAGGACATTTCTAATATTTTAGGACATTTCAAGGATTTTAGGACATTTCTTAAAGTGCAGCTTAAAAAAAAAAAACCCATAAAATCCAACCTCCAATTTCTTGGTATTTTTAAGATTTATTTTCTTATGATTCGTTTAAGATGTCATTAATATTCCAGACCTTATTTTTAAATTAATAATAATGATCAGTACCTTTTAAGACTTTTTACAGTCCTGCAGTAACCCTAAACACACAAACGTGACGTGTCCACCTGCCGCCGCAGCTCGAAGCAGCGGCTGAACATCCACAGAGTCACGGATCACATCTCGTGTTCGACTCATCTGATGAAATCAGTCATGTGAACGCAGAGCGGCGAGCTGTGATGATGAGGCGGACGGCATCCCACTGATATAAACAATAGCTCCGTTTTTAACTGCGGGGGCGGGGTCAAGCATGAGCGTCACTCAAACCACTGACAGTTTATAATTATTTTATCCGCACAGCTTCTTCTATATCTATTTAAAACCGTCTCTAGAGGAAGTGAGTCATCCTGCTCACTTGTGTCTGAACTTGCTAATTACTGCTAATGAGAGGCGGTATGAGACACACTTGTTCTTATAAAGTTATTTTTTTCTTTAAGTGTCCCCCGGAGGAGCGAGATCACCGAGTCTACGACAGAAACTATTATTGGATCCATTTCCTGCAGTTACAAACCAAATCAACTTAACTTGGTTAAATTATTTTTATTTAAAAAATATGTAGAAACAGGAGCACAGGTGTAAACAGACAGACATGGAGGAGTGCGGACGCTCACACGTCAACGCAACCCCGTTCACCTTCAACCCAAACCGGAAAAACAATCAATCGCAGCAGCACTTTAACCCTCCAACACGTCAGAGCTGCATCAAAACTGTGCTCGGAGGAATTAACTGTGATGTCCAAACATTTTGAACAGTGTTTCTTTAATCAGTGAAGTTAAATAATAAAATAAAAGCCTTTAGTACTTCTGAGGCTGAAAACCGTGACGCACACCTCAAACGAATCTCCTTTAACAAACTGTACACTGTAATAAAAAACTCAAACTTTCCGTCTGTTCCTTTTAGCATCACTTTGCAAAACTCCGCGTGTGGTCGTTTTTTAAAGTACAAAAAAATCCACCGTGGACGCCACCAAATAACTTGAGAGGAGCGGTCCTGCTCTTTAAACTGTTGCTCATTCGAAATATGAAAGCAATTTCAACTTGTTACAGAAACCAAAAAATCACAAGGGTTAATTGGTACAATTAGCAAAAAAAAGCTGATATCTGAAAGTCAACAGTCACTTGTGGTCGGAAGAAATAATAATATTTAAAATGATGTCAGGATTTATAGCTAATATTCATCTATTTCTGTGTGTCAAGACTAAAGACCGTCATGTTTTAAAGAGAAAAAAGTTAGTGGCTGAATCTGCCAAAATCTGAACAAGGGTTGCAACAGTTTCACAGTTTACCACGGCATTAAAAATAAAGGTTATAACACCATATACATCTCAGTTTCTTCACTTATTTGTATCAGAATTTTTACAAATACATCCGTTTAGAAAATGGAGTCAAGTTTTACAAATACCGAGGCATTTCTTCAACCAAAAAATCCCCGTTGATCGTTCCTTTAAGGGTTATTGGAACTGGTCGACAGATTATCAGTCTGGCCGATATTTGCCAATTTATTTAAATGATCGCTGATTAATTTTTTTATTTAAATTTTCACTTGACTTTGTAAACAAAAAGTTGCTGTGAACTTTCTGTGTATGATGTTGAAAGTTTTGATCAAACATTTGCTGAATGCATTTAAAGTTTTGTGGTGGAGTTTGTTATAAACCAAATTCTAAATATTGACAGAAAGATTTTCATTTTTATTGTAAATGCATATCGGTTCCAAAAATCGGTTATCGGTCTCATTAACTACAGTAATCTGTATCGGCCCAGGAAAACCAACATCGGTAGACCCCGAATTAGAACTAACAGTAATCATTTTGTGATACAGTTTACCCCAAAATCATCAAACTGTGATATTTTCTGTGAATATTTTATACTGTCGCAGACCTGATCCAGACCAGGCAAAGTGATCAAAATAAGCCTAAAAAAACAAGTTGTTGGTTTGTTTATGTGACTTTTGTCTCCCTTGTTACCTCGCAGCAGGAATCTAAAACAAACCCAAAAGCGACAAATTCGGGTTTATGAACTCAGGTTTGAAGTGTCTGAATTACGCTCGAGAAATCAGAACAAAACCCGTCACAACAGGAATGAACGAAGGGGAGAAACAGATACGACTACTCCTAAAATGACGGCCACAACTATTTTGTTGGGACAAATAATCACGATTTCACACAAAACATCTCCCACAATACGAAGGTGGCTTTTTATCCTTTTTTAAAAAAAAATCTTAACCTGTTTTGCTTTTTTGGAGTTGAGCTTTCTGAAATCCAGTCGCCTGAAGAAAATGTTGGCGATGCACGTTTTTTGCTGCATTTCTACAGCAGCGTGTGTATGAATGAATGATGCTGGACTGTGAGCACTGTTAACAAACAAACGGCCAAAAACAGCTTAGTTTTAGCGAATCGTTGCTGTGTTTCTGGCGCCTTTTAAGTTCCAAAATGAGTGTTTTGAGCAACCATGCTGTTTTTCCACAGGCAATAGCAACACAAACAGCGGTTGTTTTTTACTGAGACACTGTTGCTTTAAAAGTTAAAAATATAAATCTACATATTCCCAGCGGACATCCAATATAACCTCAGAGGGACGATAACTTTGGACAGATGTTAGAATGAAAATTAGGTTTGATTTTTTCACACTGGAATATTTTGTTAGTTAAAGTTGTGCGGACGTTGATTCTGGCATGAAACGTTTGCCAGACGCTGGTTCTGGTTACTTAACAGTAACGTTTTGTCACTAAATGTCGGTCACAAGATGTCACAAACTGAACTAAACCAAACATCAGCGTCTAAAAAAGCTTGTTGGCAGCAGGTCGAAAGAGATAAAACTTTCCCAATCAGGCGGTAATGAAATTCTTGCAGATTTTATCTGGCTCAAAAACAATTACATAATGCCACAACTGTGCCAACAAAACTTGGTATTTTAAGCCAAAAAATAATCTTTTCTTCTGGTTTTTGTGCCTAAACCCACCCACACATTAACCACAGCCCTGCTGAAAGTTTTAACATATCTGCTACATAATAACATGCAACATGTCAGTGGTTTGCAGAAACGTACAATGCCAACATGTTTTTGGACATTGGGTTGATGTTTTTTTTTCTTTCAAATTTAAGGCTCATTAACTTTTGAACTTTATGCACTTTGTTACAGTCAGTATGTTCACATGGTGTAAGAAAAAGTTGAATTGTTGTTTCATTCTGACTAAAACTGGACTTTAAAATCCATGTTAACATGTTAGTCTGGCTGAAATCTCAGAAAGTCGAGCTATGATCTCGCGTAGACACGTCAGTCGGACTTTAACCGAGCTCGGCGTTCTGTGCGTGCTCCTGGTCGCCGCACCGGCCTCCCTCCGTGTTTACAAATAGGGACTGTTTGTTATTTATGACGGGGGAAGGGGTGCTGCAAAAGCACTGAGGAGAGACTTGTGTTTTTGATTTAGGCTGAGATGAGGGACACACGTCTTGAAAAGGTCGTATTTTATATTTATTTCAAATAAAAAAGTCACCCCCGTCCTGTAATACAGTACAGTCCCTCAACACCAGCACGGAAGCTGAGCGATGTCCTGCTGAGGACGGGCCGCAGCAAAACATATTTTAACCACCTAAAATAATCAATATGAGTTAAGGTGTTCACTATATCTGAATATTTTCTCCTCTTTAGCTTCCACAGCAGCTGATGGAGGCAGCGTCAGAGCAGCAGCTCGCCGTTCAGAGGAGCAAAATGATTTTTCTCAGTCTGCTGTTTTTGATATAAACTGCTTCAAACCCCCGTCAGTAAGGGCTGTCTGACAGCGAGGTGAAGCAGTGAAAATATTCTAAATATAGCAAACACTTAAACTGATATTGATATTATTAGGTGGATTAAAACTGATCAGTGAAGGAGGAGTTTGCTCAGCGCTGTTTATTTGTGTGTGACGAAGCAGTTTTCTGTTACTGTAAATAAACAGTTGTGATTGTGTTTTGGTCTATATCATAGACTATAAGAATATAGGTTTATACCAACTAGCTGAAAGGGGACAGATTTCCTCCTGCTGTGGAGTCGGACATCCGATTGATCGAACTGTAACCGTAACTTGACTAAACTGTGCATGTAAACATGCTGACTGTTTGCTGTCTATAAAAATCTGTAAAACAAAAGTCGTCATCACAGTATGAGATTTATTCTTGAATGCCGTATTCTCGTCAGCGTGCCACCTGTGTAATGATACCAAAGTATTGTGGAAAATGTCTCGTGATATTTAACGCTCTAAGTTACTCCATGACGACAAAGTCTCGTTATGAAGTTCAGCTGCACGATGCTCTGGTCCCGACACGGTCGTGAATTCCTTCAGTAGCTCCATTAATTAAAGTCCGTGCTCCCAGCAGGCATCACTGCAGGACAACATCTCACGCCGTCTGCTCTATGAGGACTCGTCCTCCAGCTGCTCGTCCTGAAAGGGGTAGCTGAGTGCGGGAGGGAAGCCCTGACTCCGCGGCTGCTCGTCCAACAACATCAAGTCCTCCACGTCTTTCCCTTTGTACCTGCGTCTGCAGATCTTTACCGTCACTTTACGCCCCTGAAATACTTTTAGGGCCTCTTTGGAAGCCATGGCTCTGGCGGCGGACTCGTCGCGCCCGTATCCTGTCCCCATGTAAACAGCCTGACAGCGGATCTCGCACACGTGGCCTTCCTTCTGTGTGCGGCCCGCGGGGAGGCCGGCGATGTCCTTCAGCGGCACAAACACACAGGTCAGGGTCTCTTTGCACGACTCCACGCAGCTACGGAGGATTTCAAAATGGTCCAAGTTTGGACCAAAGCCCCCCGCCGACACCAGCTTCCACGCCACAGCCTTGTAGAGGCGGTTGAAGAAGGGCTGGTGCTCTGTCGGCGCTTGCGGAGGAGGTCCTGATTTCTGACTCGCAGTTGCTTTCCCCGGAGGTCGGCTGTCGAGCTCAGTCGGTCCACATTTGGCTTTTTTCACGCAGCTGTCCGCTTCAGTCTCTGAAAAAGACAACAGGAAGGATGGTGATGACCGCACAAACAAACGGAAGCCGTTTTTACACAAAGACAGCGCCGTAGAGCCACGGCAGAGTCCCGTCTTTATGACTCCTTCGCAATTTTACACAGAACCATCATGTTGCTCCAGTGTGATTTTTAGACAGCATGCCGGCATCACGGAAACATTAGAGGCGCGACGGGTGTGGCGACATCGTGTCAAACTGAAGATCTACCTTTTTACTTTGGCCTTTAACTGAATTTTACCTATTTATTCATTTCTCGACTATTTATTTATATACTTTAGTCTTTTTTACTAGACGCTATATTTGATTATTTTTTAACATTTTATCTATCATTTGTTATGTTATCCTTTATTTACCATTTTAACAACTATTAGGAGTATTTTATTTATTTAACTTATGATTAATTTTTGTCTATAGGTTTTTTCCTGCCTCTGGTGTTTCTTTACTTGGTAGCGTTTCCTCAGTTCCCGCTTTTAATGAGTGCTCTAATTTTATTACTTTAATTAATTACAAAGTCTTGCTTTTTTTCAGTGCGCCTGTGTACTTCACATAACAATCATTAAGCCTCTCTGTTATCTGGCAACTGATCTCGTCTTCTGCTCCGAGGGTAAGTCGCTCCTGGGCCTCGTTGTTTTCACTGTCTGCAAACATTTATGACCGCTGTTCTTCTTCTTTGAGTCAGCTGCTAACTGACGCTATTTAAATCTCCCATGGTGTGGTCACACACACAACACGCCGTCAACACGTCACGCCGGCGGCTGTCCCTTTTACACAGTCCTCGATTCAGCTGCCGGCTCAAAGGCTGGACGGTTAATAAAAAGATTTCACCCACATGGTGCGCGGTAGCAGTGAAGGTGTGTGTTGAATTACCAGCTGTGGCGTTTCGCTTCCCTCTCGCCAGGATTCCATCTTTTGTCGTTTTGTGAGTCGGGGGCTCTGCCACAACAATCCCCTCACCCATGTCCTTTATCTTGTCCATCACAGCCTGTGGATAGCTGAGGGAAGACGAGAACAAAGACAAAGTGGACTCCTCATCTGTATGCCTTTATCTCTGACATTTAGGGACTGTGTGTTATTTACGAGAAAGGGGGTTCTTCAAAAACAGATGGCATATCAAAAAAAAAAGCACTAGGGAGGCAGTTAAGTTTTTTTAATAACACCATTTGACATGACCACAGTAACACAAATTATCATATGATTTTCAAATTTCTGACAGTCCTTGGACACATCATGATTTCTTTCATAAATAAACAAAAACATAAAAAAAAAATAAATCTGAGCTTAAAATAGTGCCTTCTTGTAAAATTACAATTTTTTTTTCTTAAAATTATGACTTTATTCCCATAATATTACAAGTTTATTCTCATAAAATTCTGACTTTTTTCTCATAAAACTACAACCTTATCCTCGTAATATTACCACTTTTTTCTAATAATCTTGTGACTTTATTCTCAAAGTCTCACTTTTTTTTCCCTCAAAAACCCCGTCCTACATGCCAGCCATCCCGCTCCTCTGATAAATAAATAACAGTCCCTTGTCACTCTGCCCTGTCTTACCTGCAGCCGAGGAATACGTGGTTGGCCCAGACCATGGACAGAGACAGCAGCCGGTCCACACTGCTGCTGAGGACTCCAGGCTGAATGGTGGGGAAAGCCTCCATGTTTCGGAGGATGAACTCTCTGCGGGCCACCCACTGTTTGCTGCTCTCACAGTAGCTCCTGAAGGTTTCCACCCACTGGGCCAGCTGCGGGTTCTGACCGAGGTACTCTGCAACCACGTCCTCTCCGCTCCTCTCCCCCGCCATACCTGCAAGTGTCACACCAACACTGTTTACATGAAGCACAGAAAACACACACCTGTTGTTTATTTGTGTGGCACAAAAGTCAATAATACTAGGGGTCGGGACTAATATTTGGCATTTTGATGATTGTCTGCATTACATATTTTAATATCTGCAGATACCATTAATTAATTAAAGAGTGCAAAGAGAGTGTCCGCATGGGAGGAACTTTTACTTTGTAAAACCTCAGAGAGTAATATTATCTTTTGATTACATTTTCACTTAAAAAAATAAAAACAAATAAAAAAAAAAATAGTTTTGTGTTATATATAATACATATATATCATTTATTTTATTTCATTTTTTAAGCGGAAGAAATCTATCTTGTATTTCAACTTCTAAATGCTGACAGAAAGATTTTCATTTTCATAGGTAATGCATATCGTTTCCAAATATCGGTAACCAGTCTCATTAACTAACATTACTAATGATCAGTTTCGGTGTAAGCCCTGAAAAACAAATATCGATCGACCCCTTAGTAATACAGTTATTAGCTTGAACCAGGCTAACTGTTCCTCATTTTAAAGACTGTTCACCTCCTATTTATCGTTTTTTGATCGCATACAGCGGATAAATTGACGCTAACTTGCCTGGTTTTAGCCTAATTTATGTTGACGAGTTAATGTTTACTGACAAACTGACTTTAGCAACTATCGTTAAGTTAAACCAAACGGCTAACATTAGCCGATCAACAATGGCTCTGCTGTCACTAAAAACAGCGCTGAGAACTACAACGTGATATCGAGCTTAATAATGATGCCGATAACATGATATCCAAAGCTCGTACCGCCTGTTTAAGTTAAACATTTTAATTAGAAACTACGACATACCAAGCTCTCTCCGTTGCGAGGTGTTGCTAGCTAGCTACATGACCGAATCATGACGCAAGACTGACGACGCTGCCTGTTTTTTGGTGGAAAGAACTACATTTCCCAGAAGCGCCGCGCGACCCACAGGTTGCCGCGCTAACGTTTATAAAGCTCTGAAGTAACACGGGATGCTTTCATCTTTGAATAAAACTACAGAGTTTAAGTTTTAGTTGTTAAAATTGTAATTTAAACTAATTTTAACGTTTTAAAATCGAAGTTGTCGACAAGCGAAAGCAACGAGCGTAACCTAGCAACCAGCGCGCGAGGCCCTGCGTCATGACGACATCACTCTGCGACAGTTCGGATGGCGGGTTTGTTTTGGTTAGCTAAATGAGAGGACCGCGGCCGAGTTTTTAATCGATTATCGGTGAATTATCATGATTCACGAGCTGCTGTTGGCGCTGAGCGGTTACCCGGGGACTATTTTCACATGGAACAAACGGACCGGTCTGCAGGTAAAACCGAAACACGCCAAACTTTCAGCCTTACGACGAAACGACGCGTCTGAATGAACGCTGACATGCTAACGTTAGCTCGGTTTGCACCGTGATAACATGTTTTTTCTTCTAAAACAGACCGAATATATCGAAATACTATTACTGTCTTTGCTGGCAGTAGAGGTATATTTTCGTGCATAAAAGCTCATCCTTTGAAACGGAGGTGAAGTGGCTTTTTTTTCCTCATAGGAAGAAAGCAAAGGACAGCTGAAGAAGAAGAGATACCCTACCCTAAGAAATTAGTACGAAGTACAAGAAAACGAAAATGGTGTTTTTGTTCACCTGTCTCTGTGGCTGGTGGACTCCAAAATCTACCAGCCACTGCGCAGATTACCGTAGTGTTTTAGGCAGGTGAGTAAAGCAAATCCAGCTGCCACTTTCAAATTTTACCAGCATTTGGTTAGCGGCCGGCGCTGCTTTCTAACCCTGGGTCATTAAAATGATTAAAAATAAATTAAGAATATTATATATATTCAAAAAAGAACATGGGGAAGTTGAAAAAGGCATCGAAATAAAAATATTTAGAACATGTAATTATAATAATTACAAATATAGTTTTATTAACATTTTTTAGCTTTAAAAAAGAAATAATTCCTAAATCTACCAATTTCTTGCAATTTGCGGTACATTTTTGTCAAGTTGCTCATAGAAAAAAAACCCTTCAAACCTGAGCAAATTGGTATGTTACAAAAAGATGGAAAGAAGGCAATAAGAAATAAATAAATAAATATTGACCCAAAAAATAGTTTAAATATACAGTAATATATTTTCAAGGCCATTTCCATATATATATGTGGAAATGGCCTTGAAAATATATTTAAATTACAATATATAATTATAATACTATAATACTATTTTAGTTTCTCCACAGCAGAAGACTGACTCTTCTACCAAGACTGAGAGAGGATGAATTCATTGAAAAATGGACAAAATAGAGAAAATATTTTATTATTGGAATAAGGAATGTGTTTGCTGCTTCACCCCGTCCATCATCACTGCTTGAAATGTAATTTTTTTCTACTTCTCGTGAGGAGAAGTATCTTAAACCGGTGGATTCGTGACAAACCTCAGTCACACAGTGGCAACATGAAATGTTATTATTATATATCTTTTTTTTTTTCTTTGCTTGTTATTAGCCTGAGATGTATTTGAGAATGTGGAGAGCACTATACAGTTACATTATGAAATCAATAAAATCTATTTAACTTTAAAAAAAAAAAAAAAGAAGAAGAAGAAGAAGTAATTTTTCCCTTTTTTTCCCTGCTATCTGTTTTGTTAATTAAGGTAATTTATTAAGTGCTGTAAAAGGCCTCATCTGTTACTCAGACATAATAATCGTCATATTGCCTGAAAATGTTCCTCATGTTTTGTTTCCATTAAAAAAGGACAAATAAAACTTAAATGTCAAAAAATAAAAGAAATAAAGTGCTTTGGCTCATGCACGGCAATAAACTTTGTGTATTAGAGGCCCAATGTATTTATTTCTGAACTTGTTTTACTCACAGGTGTCCCAGGACCTGCCCTTCCTGCACCCCAGTGAGACCAGTGTCCTCAACCGGCTCTCTAAACTGGGCTCAGATTACATCCGCTTCACTGAGTTCATAGAGCAACACACCGGCCATGTGCACCAACAAGTAAGTACAATGACCAACTCAGCAAGAAATGCCCCACATACAGAAATTAGTAAAGGGTGACAAGAAAATTACTTTAAAAATGTATTAATTAATTAATTTAATTTACTTAAAAAATTTATTTATTTTAAAAAAGAGGGGAGGATTATTAGAAAATGAATAATGGAAAAATGTCTTTTTTATGTCATGAAGTCAGAGGCTTACACAGAGGGGCTTAACTTTTTTGTTTACTAATTTTTTGCTAATTTTTCGGTCATATCTTGGCTAAGTGTCTCATTGCCTTCTCCCCATGTTTTTCAAAGAAATCAAACCAATTTGTTCAGATGTCGGTTAACAAATTGTACATTTTGTTTGCTGGGTTTTTCTCAACATTTTTTTTTTTCTTTAGGAGCATCACACGAATCAGCCCAACCAGACGGGACTTTATGGGATTTACCTGCGGGCTTTCTGCACCGGGCTGGACTCGATCCTGCAGCCGTACAGACAGGCTCTGCTGGACCTCGAACAGGAGGTAAAATAATGTCACAACTACAAAAATAAATGATGAATCATGCGACACGGCACTCATTTAACTTGTGTGTATGTTTCAGTTCCTTGGAGATCCACATCTGACAATATCTCATGTGAATTACAAGCTCGATCAGGTAAAGAGATCATTTCATTCACTGATTTTTTTCCTCTTAAAAATGTATAAACAACACTCACAGTGGAAACATTTTCTACAGGGAAATATGTTTTTTGTTAACACTTTTTCCCTCTAGTTCCAGCTGCTGTTTCCGTCTGTGATGGTGGTGGTGGAGTCTATAAAATCACAGAAGGTAAAGATTGTTTCTACATGTAATTTCCAGTAAAAGTAAGTTCAGGGTGCCGTATTTCTCTGTACGATTAAAAAGTGACGAATCACTCACCCAAAGAAGATTACGAGCAGCTTTAAAGGCTGATTTACATTTTGCAGGAATTTCAAAAACATGCTCACAGTTTTCAGCTGTTATTTTGGGGAGCAGCTCATGTCTCAGTACATTTCGTACAAACTAAATGACATAAAGCTGAGCTCTTTGGAGAAAACTGAAATGAACATAAACAGGGTTGGAAATCAACTTTTTTGATCACCTGCCGCTGTAGCTGCTGGACTCCAAAATCTACCAGCCACTCAATAGATTGCCATTGTGTTTTTGGTAGGTGAGTAAAGCAAATCAAGCGGCATTTGGCTGCTGGCTGGTGCTGTTTTCTAACCCCGAGTCATTAAAAATATTGTTTTTTTAAACTTAAAAAAAAAAAGGAAAATAAAATAATTAATTTAAAATAAATGAATGAATAAAAGGAAATGATCTGGAAAAAAGGAAATTTAAATAAAAATAATTAAAAATATATAATTATGATCAGATAAAGTTTTAATGTAAATCCTGAGTCTTGGTGTTGGTGTTTGTTTTTAATTGCTGCAACTTTTATATTTCTAACGCTGCTGTCTTTGCCAGGCTTCCCTTGAAAAAGAACTCATTGTGTCTCACTGGGACCAACCTGGTTAAATAAAGGCAAAATAAATAAATAACTGATAATAATAATAATAATTGTAAATATAGTTTTATGAACTTTTTTTCTGTAGCTTTAAAAAAAATCTGTTTTCTGACTTATTTCTTGCACTTTGCGGTACATCTCTTGTCAAGTTGTTCATTCAGTTCCTGACTGAAAATCCAGACCTGCTAATCTCCAGTAAAACCCGGCTAACAGAGCTGACAGCTGCATGTTCTTCTTGTTGTCTTGTGTTTTGCGGGTTCAGATCCACGGCTGTCAGATCCTGGAGACGGTGTACAAGCACAGCTGTGGGGGGCTTCCTCCCGTCCGCATGGCCTTAGAGAAGTAAGTCTCTTTGGGAAAAACCTTAATCCAAGTCTCATAGTTTTATTTACAAGGGCGGTAATCAACCAGTGAAAATTCAGTCAGTCAAACTTTATTTGTATATTACTGTTCATACAAAATTAATGTAGCACAAAGTGCTTTACATACAAACAGAAAAAATAAAACAAAAAAATAAATGCATGACCCCAACCCCAAAATCCACGCTGAAGGTTCGAGAATGTGTCATAAAAGAGGTACTGAAGAACTGAGGAAACGCCATCCTAAATTACTCATGAGGAAACACTGGAAGTAAGGTCAAAATGTTAAAAAATAAATAAATAAAATAAAATAAAACAGTTAAAGATAACCCAGCAAAATATCCTAAAATAAGATAATAAAACACTCAAAAAGATAAAATGGTGAAATATGATAAAATTGGATAATAAAACTCTAAAACTAAAATAGAATGAGATAATATATGAATCAATAAAACAGACTAAGAGGATAAAATAAAATTCAGTTAAAAGCCAGACTATAAAGAGTTGAGACTATTGAGTTTGTTTTTTAAAATATTAACATTAACATGCTGCCCCAGTTCTGCCTGCGATCAAACCAGCTGATTGGTTGAGGTAAAAAAAAAAGTCCTCACTGCATCTCCAGATTACAAAATGATTGACATGTTATTCCAAAGTGAAGTTATTTTAACATTATCACTTCTAATAATGTGGGCTAGAACTGAGATTAAATATGGAGTACAGTTAATTAATAAAAAACACTGTAAAACTTCAATAAATAGCCCGGGCAAAGATGGAAATACAATCAAATTATTTATTTAACCCTTTGAAACCAGGGCAAATTGACTGTATTCATTTATTTATTGTTTTTTTAAATAACATGCGAAGAAGGCAAGGAGCAACAAAAGGAGAAATGACCCAAGTGAAAGACAGTTACCTGAAAATTTGCCAAAAAAATCTTTAAAAAATAAATAAATAAATAAACGAGAAAGTATAACAAAAAAAGTACAAAGGGAGAAATTACCTGAAAAAAATCTTTAAAATTCTAAAAATATTGTAAAAAAGTGTTGATGTTTGCAGTATGTCCATACTGACACAAGTTTAAACACGTACACACGTTTGTATTTTTGATCGAAGCAGCTAACTAACGTTGTCTCCAGCAGGTCGAATCATCCAAAGAATTTCTATAAAAATGATGATCAGACTAATATTGTCATTTTTTATAATTTAACACGACAAACTAAGATACAGAATATTTTGTTGTGTGTCTCTGTGTTGTTTCATTCGTTCTGCAGGATTCTTGCTGTGTGTCACGGTGTGATGTACAAGCAGCTCGCGGCCTGGATGCTTCACGGTTTGCTGCTCGACCAAAGCGAGGAGTTCTTCGTGAAGCAGGGGCCCAGCGCAGGAGGAGCCGCCGCCAACCAGGAGGAGGAGGAGGAGGACCTGGGGCTGGGAGGCCTGAGCGGGAAACAGCTCCGAGAGCTGCAGGACCTGGTGAGAACCACATCCAGCGCGAGCAGGAGCTTAGTGTGATGAAAACGTTAGACTGTAAACAGTCATTTTTGGCTCGACGTGAAGTCACAGAGATGGTGTTACAATGTTTTCAACTACATGTGGTATTCTAGTATTGCAACTCCAAATCCAGAGTTATTTCATTACTTTTAAGGATAAAAGTGACATTATTCTGTATTTTCTAACGTCAGCAAATCCCATGAAAAGACCGACAATTAGTTAATAATATTGACTATAGCGGACGTTTTTTCTATATTAAATCAAATAATCAAAGAGCCACTGACGCACCGTGGGCATGTTGTGTACGCAGGTAAAATAAGTCTAATGATTATTATTATATGTATAATGATTTAGTCATTCAAAGAAGCAAACACAGGAACAAGAAATCACAGTTCTCACTCTGGTTAAAAAACATTTTGCCCATCCAGGTGTATGCTGGTCCAATATCTAAATCAATCAATCAATCAAACAATAGATAAACAGCTATCGTAATGATACCAAAACCACCCCTACAAAGAGGAAAGAAAACAAAGCAAACCAAAGAAGCGTTTTTGTTGTTCAGAGTCTGGAGTGTGACGTTGTGTGTTGTGCTGCAGCGGCTGATCGAGGAGGAGAACATGCTGGCTCCGTCTCTGCAGCAGTTCTCCCTGCGGACGGAGATGCTGCCGTCTTACATCCCCATCAGAGTGGCTGAGAAGATCCTCTTTGTCGGAGAGTCCGTGCAGATGTTTGAAAACCACAACCACAGTCCGTCCAGAGCCGGTAGTCTCTGAGCTGTTTTCTAAGTGAAGTCTCGTCCAACTGTGCTCTAACTTTTGAACTTTTGTCTTTGCATCACCAGAAGAACTCAACTCGTTATTGTTTTGTGTGTTTTAGGCTCCATACTGAAGCACCAGGAGGACATGTTTGCTGCTGAGCTGCACCGACTCAAACAGCAGCCGCTCTTCAGTTTGGTGGATTTTGAGAATTTGATTGATCGCATCAGGAGCACAGTGGCCGAGGTGAGCTCAGACACCGCTGCATTATTTTAATATCCTGAACTAAATTACAGTCCAGGTAAGATGCTACGACAGTGTAATAGGGCCATTGAAGATTAAAAAAAATGAGCTAAGAGGGGTAATATTGTGAGAAAAAACTCTGAATTTTCAAGATTAAAATTGTGAATTAATGGGGACAAATGAAGATAATTTTATGAGGTTCACCCTCTGAAAATTGAACAAATTGGTTTGATTTCTTTCAAAAACAGTGAATTAAAACAACTTAACAATATATGGCCAAAAAAGAATTGCAACCCCCCCCAAAAATTACCCGAAAAAACTCCAAAACAAACAGGATAAATGACCACATATACACAGTATATATACAGTATACTGTGTATATGTGGTGTGTGTGTGTGTGTAAGATAAAAATAAATAAAAATGTCAATAGATAGATAAATAAATTAAATGGTAATAACAGTCATAAAAATAAATAAATCGAAAGATAAATAAATAAGTAAAACACTCAAACTGTAAATAATAGATATTTGAAAGGATAACAGCACAAAGTAAAGTGATAAATAAATATTTTAAAAATAATAAAATGATGCACAAAGTAGTAAAACTGTGAATCAGACTAAAATATGTAAATAAAAAGTCAACAGATAAATAACGTTCAATTAAAAGCCAAACTAAAGTTTAAATAAAAGCCAACTAAAAATGATAATATTAAACATGTTTTATTTTGTCGAAATGTGAAGATGAGAAAAAAAACAGACTTTTTCTCAGCTAAGAGTCTTATGACAACCTCACACCGAGCGATCAGGATTCTGGGAGCGCACAAACTCAGGCATGATTATTATTATTCCTGTAAATTTAACATTTAATTTAATTATTTTTATTTTTATTTATTTTTTTAATTTATCTATTTTTTTACTTACTGTCAGTGGGTAGAGTACTCTGTCATAAGCTTCGGAGCTGAATGTGAGAAAACTCAGATGTCTCTCACTCTCTCCGTCTTGCAGCATCTCTGGACGTTGATGGTGGAGGAGTCCGATCTGCTCGAACAGCTGAAGGTTTGTGTCCATATCACCTGATTCTGCTTCATAAATCGGTGCAGAGCAAACACGTGTTGATGTTCTGTATTTTCTACCAGATCATCAAAGACTTCTACCTGCTGGGTCGCGGCGAGCTCTACCAGGTTTTTATTGACCTCGCGCAGCACATGCTGAAGACGCCGCCGACCGCCGTCACAGAGCACGGTACATTTTTAAACCTGACTGCGATCTGTGATGCACTTTCGCCTCCATGTCCTCACCAGAAAAGAAAAATAAAGCACAGCTTTATGAAAAAAATGCAGAAAAAGTCATGATGTAGTATGTCAGAAAAACATTTTTAAAAAAGTCATAGTATAATATGTGGGGAAAAAACATCAAAACAGACGTAGTGTAGCGTGTCGGAAAAGTCAAAGATGTTTTTTAGTATGTTGAAAAAAAATCACAAAAAAGCCTGACAAAATAATCCTAGCATAGCATGTTGTAAATACTGGGAAAAAAGTCCAAAAGACTGTTGAAAAAGTTATAGTACATCAAAAAATCTGGGAAAAAAATCACAGTATAGTAACCTGACTATGTTCTGTGAAGTAGTTTCTTCACCAAAAAAGAAAGAACTGCAAAAAAGTCATACTGTAGTATTTCAGAAAAACAAAAAAAAACATCTTAGTATATGTGGAAAAAACAAAACCTGTCAAAGGAGTAGAGTATGTTGAAAAATATCACAGTATAGTATGTCAAAATACTGTAAAAGAATCAATATATCATATCAATGACGTGTGGAAAACTGACACTAACTATAAGGGCTAGAATTTGTCTCAGCTGACACTTTGGGGGCTGGACTTTAAAAAAAGCTTATAATTGTTTGATAATTTAATGAAATTATTGATAAAATATGATGAATGTAAAAACAAAAACATAAAATTCAGAGTGGATGGAAAAGTGCGTAGGGGTCAGATTTATTTTCCACCAGCAGACAGCTGAAATATTTCTGCATCAGAGGAACATGTATAAGTATTTTTCATCTCTTGCGTTCACTCGTCATTATTTTGTCATTAAAATAACTGTTTGTTTTCTGCTCCGCAGACGTGAACGTGGCCTTTCAGCAGGCAGCTCATAAGGTGCTCCTGGACGACGACAACCTGCTGCCTCTGCTGCACCTCACTGTGGACTACCAGGGCAAAGACAGCAAAGGTCTGAAGCCTCCTGCGTGCGCTCGGGATAATAAATCTGTTTAGGAGTGAAGGAGAAAATCAGCGGCGTTATACAAACAGAAACCTTTTTACTTTAAAAGACGCTCTCCTTTATTTGGTGTTTGGCACCATCCAGTGGTTTCATGATCAGCTACAAAATGAAGTCAGTTATTTGACAAACTGTGACGTGAGTTTTTCTGACCTGCCACACTAAAGCTTCTTTTACTGTTTGTTTTTTTGTGACATGCTATAGTATGACCTTTTATAGACATCCTAGACAATGATTTTCAAAAACATTCAAACAGTCATAGTAAAAAACGTCATTGTATATCATGTTAAGAAATAACTGTAAAAAAAAAATAAATTAAAAATTGCCTGCTGAAAAAAACTGAAAAAAGTCAAGTATAGCATGTCGCAAAAACTGTAAGAAAAAAAAACAACAACAAAAAACAATGTAGTATGCTGAAAAAAATATTGTATAGTATGTAGATAAAACAAAAGAAACTCATGGTATAGTAATTTGAAAAAATGTCACAGCAGAGCATGAACAAAAGTCATTTAAAAAAACAATCATACTTTAGTATGTCAGCAGTAGTCATGGGAAAGTATTTTGGAAAAAGTAAAAAAAAACTTGTATAACATGTTGAAAAAAAATCACAGTATACCATGTCGAAATGTTTAAAAAGCTCCTGGTCCTGGTATAGTATGCCAAAAAACCTACTAAAAAAATCATAATTTACAGTATACGCAAACGATGAAAAAAGCCATATTATAGCATGTTGAATAAATTGAAAAAAAAACAAAAAGTCTTAGTATATTATGCTTAAAAAAAGAAAAAATGTAGTATAGCATGTCGACATAACTGCAAAAAACTCACCGTATAGTATGCCCAAAAGTGACAGTGTAGTATGTCGAAAAAATGTCATAGTATAGCATGATGAATAAACTGTAAAAACAAAGTCATAGTTTGTTATATTGAAAAAAGTCATAGTAAAGCATGTCAAAAAACTGATTAAGAGTCCTGGCATTGTATGTTTAAAACAAAAAAAAAAGTATAATTATAAAAAAAGAAAACTGAACAACAGGCATAGCATAGTATGTCGAAAAATGAGAGGGAAAGTACACTATGGCAGAAAGGTTATAGTACTTCAAAAGATCTGAATATAGTATTTTTAAAAACGTGTTCAGTGAGGCACAAAGTTCATACTGATGTTTCTGTAATTTAATGTGGTGAATGTTTCTTGTTCCTGCTCCTTCAGAGACGACGGGCCCCAGAGACGGAGCCACGCCTCCACAGGACACGTCCCCCCGTGAGGTCCCCCCCACAGGCTGGGCGGCGCTCGGTCTCACCTACAAGGTCCAGTGGCCGCTGCACATCCTCTTCACTCCCGCCATCCTGGAGAAGTGTGTGCTCATTCTCCCGTTTTCAGTGGTGTGTCTCCGTGAGAGCAGCTGGTGAGCGTCCTCTCCTCTGTGTTCAGGTACAACGTGGTGTTCAGGTACCTGCTGAGCGTGCGGCGCGTGCAGTCGCAGCTGCAGCACTGCTGGGCGCTGCAGATGCAGAGGAAGCACCTCAAGTCCAGCCAGACGGACGCTGTGAAGTGGAGGCTGCGCAACCACATGGCGTTCCTGATCGACAACCTGCAGTATTATTTACAGGTGAGAACGCAGAAATGCACCCGCAACAGTGTATGTGCATGCATGTTTTTATACGATGCGATTAAGTATTTTGATTTTACTTTAATTCTGTTCAATCTGATTTTATTCTAATAATTTTAAGATTTTTATTACATAACACTGACATTTCGTTGCATAAATTTGATACAGATTTTTTTTTAAAATTATTTTCATTTGCATCTATTTATTTTTTTTTTATTTACAAAGACAAAATGGATTTTGTTTACAAATACAACAAATATTGACACTGGAAGTGTTGAAATCTGTTCTGTTCTCTCCATAATAGAGAGAGCGCACCATCACACATATCTCAGCATTTTAATTGATGACAAACTTACTTTTAATAATAATAATAATAAACTTTGGTATAAAACCTTTCATACATTACTCTGCCATTTTTCCCCCCGTCACAGGAGTTTTTTGGGGAGTTTTTGCTTAGCTGATGTGAGGGTCTAAAGGCAGAGGGATGTCGTCTGCTGCTCTGAGGCAAACTGTGTTTTGTGATAATGAGCTTTATAAATAAAATTGAATTGAATTGAATACATGAAATGCAGCCCAACGCGCTTTACAACAAAGAAATGACATGCACCAAGAGCGTGACATGAAAAGACATAAAGACATAATAAAACCAGCATGTAAGCATGAAATAATAAAATAACACATTTGAATTGAATCCGTCTTCACGTGGATAAAACTCACGTGATATTAATAAATGACTGTCAGTCAGTTTTCTGGACGGGTCGCCAGACTATCGCAGGGTTGACACATATAGACAGACAACCATACATGCTCACCAATCAGCCTGAGCTGCATGTCTTTGGACTGTGGGAGGGTTAGGGGGGAGGAAGCTGGAGACCCTGGAGAGACCCCACACAGACACAGACCAAATGCTGTTCCAACCGGGTTTTGAACCCGCAACCCTCTTGCTGTGAGGCAATGGTGCTAGCCACAACGCCACCGTGCTGCCCTTTAAATGTTTGTTTGTTTGTTTGTTTGTTTTTTTATTAAGATCCCCGTTAGCTTCTGTTAGTGAATAAAATAAAAATAAGGAAACAGAAACAAAATGCAAAAAATAAGATGGAAAATAAAGCCCATTGAGATAATATTAATAAAAATAAAGATAAGAGTGTATAAAATTTATTTTTTTAATTCCGTGTTGACATGCTGTAGTCAAAGTTGAGGGCCGAGTAAGTTTTTAGGAACGAATCCTGTTTTCCTCACACACCAGGAAAATGATTGTTGGAGCTGTTTTGCAGTTTCGGACACAGATTCGGTTCATTTTGCAGAATGCTTGAAAGCCTCAGCTCAGACGCTCTGTTGGTCTTCATGTGGCCTCAGACGTGGTTTCACTTCACCCGCGGTTCAGACTGAACCACGTGGGCCCCTTTGATCGCAGCGTCGTGGTCTTGATGTCTGTCTCCAGGTGGACGTCCTGGAGTCTCAGTTCTCTCAGCTGCTGCAGCAGATCAACTCCACCAGAGACTTCGAGAGCATCAGACTCGCCCACGACCACTTCCTCAGCAACCTGCTCGCCCAGTCCTTCATCCTGCTGAAACCGGTACGCTCGTGTCCTCACACGCCATGGCGTGACTTTTTTTTCAACATACTGTACTTTTTCCACATATTATACTCAGTACGTTTTTAGACGTACTGTATTATTATTATTATATTTGAAGTGCTGTACTGTGACTTCTTTCACAAGCTATACTATAACGATTTTGTGTGATACTATGACTCATTTCCTCAAACTACACCGTGATTATATTTGACGGGCTGTACTATGATTTTTTTTCCAGTTTCATTGACATGCTGTGCCATGACTTTAAAACAACAATTTTTGGACATACGATACTGTGATTTTTTTGTCTTTAATAGTTTTTTCGACATGCAAAACCATGTCTTTTTGATAGTGTTTTTTGTACTGTGACTTTTTTGTTTGTTTTTTTACATGTTTTACTGTGACTTTTTTGTTTGTTTTTTTACATGTTTTACGTGCTATACTTTAACTATTTTGTGACATACTATGACTTTTTTCCACATACTGCACCTTGATTTTATTGGACATACTATGATTTTATTTTATTTTTTTTTACACTTTTGTCGACATTCAATACTGTGGCTTTTTTTTTTTTAATTGATATACTTTACTCTGTCTTTTTTTATTTTTAATAGGTTTTTTTTGACATGCAATACTATGCCTTCTTGTGAGTGTTTTTGATATTCTATACTATTTTGTTTTTTCCAAATTTACAAACATACTGTACTATGACATTTTTCATCATGCTGCACTTTGGCCTTTTTAAACAGTTTTTTACATACTGTTATATGAGTTTTTTCAGTTTTTTTGATATAATGTACCATGACATTCAAAGAAAAAAAAATATTTTGAAAAACTACACAGTGAATTATTTTTAACAGTTTTTATCGACACCCTGCACTCTGACTTTTTCAACATGCTGTTATATGACTCTTTAATTTTTCAGGTTTTTTGACATGCTATACTGAGACTTTTTGTTTGTGTTTTCTGACAACTTTTTTTTTTTAGCATACTCTGCTGTGATTTTTTCGTGACATGCTATTTTTGGATGACATGCTATAGTATGACTTTTTATGTATTTTTGGACGACATACTACACTTTGGCATTTTATATTTTCAGACTGCTTGAACACAGTATTATAAACGCGTATGTCCTCAGGTTTTCCACTGTCTGAACGAGATCCTCGAGCTGTGTTTGAACTTCTGCTCGTTGGTCAGTCAGAGCGTAGCGTCACTGGACGAGAGGGGAACTGCTCAGCTGGATATTTTGGTCAAGGTATTTTCTTACCTCTTTGTGTAGGTTTTGAACATATATAGAGTCTTTGAAATCAACATATTCTAATTTCAGGGCTTCAGGCGACAGTCCTCTTTACTTTTCAAGATCCTTTCGAGTGTCAGAAACCATCAGATAAACTCCGATCTGGCTCAGCTGCTGCTGCGTCTAGACTACAACAAATATTACACCCAGGCTGGAGGCACTTTGGGCAGGTAGGGCACAGAATGCAGCCTTGCATTAATGTCTCAGATCATGAAATATTCATGTGCAAAAACTTCAGTATACATTGCTCTTTTAAGACACTTAGTAGAATTCAAATTTCTGTCTTTCAGTGTTTGAGAGGAGCGCAGTCCATCAGAAACAAACCAACACCTCAGCATACAACCCCCGTATGAACTGTAAATATGGAGAATCTCATTGTGTGCACGATTTCCTGTCAAGACAATAAACTCCAGTCAATTAAATTGAAACAAGGGTCGTAATTTATTGTCCCATAACAACAGACAGGATAAAGTTATATACAGAGGCATGCGAGAGAACGTATGCTGAACGTTTAAGATGGTCGGATTATGAGGAGGCGTAGTCGTGGTGATACTGAGGCCTCCTGTGGAAACGCAGGCGCTCCCCGCGGATAACGCTCTGGATGATCCACTCAGGAGTCACCAGCAGAACTTCTTGAATTATTTTTCTCCGCCAGTTTTGAGAGGTGTGGGAGGCAGCTGAGGTCTCCGGTTTGGCTGTGACTCTCCGGTGGTGGTGGTAACTGAGGCCTGATCGGGTGGAGGTCCCATTGAAGGACACAGAACGTGCCAATGACCCAGCCACAGGAGGATTGGTCCGTGCGATGCACTACCTTTGTGTTGGGCATATGTGTACCAGAGCGGAGTCCGCCTGTCCCTGTGGAGGACAGGGGCGAAGGGGTTCAGCCTGGGGAGGACCTCCTCAGCCTCTGTGGACGGCCTCCTGCAAACATCATAATATAGCATGTCAAAAAAGAACGCAAAGTGACATAACATTTTGACAAAGAGATGGCAGAAACTGACATGCTAGAGCTTAAGGGTCATGTCATAGAGTACAGTGTCGAAAATAAAGGCCAAAAACATCATAATTTATGTCGAAAAAATGGCCAGAAACCCAAAAACTATAGCATGGCAGAAAACGTCCAGTTTTGACATTTCCAAAAAATCGCTGAAAACCTCTTATCGCTCGTAAAAAAGGGTCGTAGTATAACATGTTGAAAAAAACAGCCAAAAAGTCATAATATGACGTTAACAAAATGGCCAGAAATCGCATAAAATAGTAAAGCGAAAAATTTCAAATTTTGACACGTCCAAGAAATCGCTGAAAACCGTTTATTATAGCTCGTAGTGACAAACCATAGTACAGCATGTTGAAAAAATGGCCAAAAAAGCCCAAAAAGTCCTAATATAGCATGTCGAAAAAATGGCTAAAAATCACATAGTAAAAAAAGTGTCGAAAAAGTCAAATTTTGTCATGTCCCAAAAATGTCTGTAAACCACATATTACAGCTTTTAGAGTGGCACAATATCGTACAAAGTGGAAGTTGAGGCCGAAAAGTCCAAAAACCTGCTAATTTAGCATGTTGAAAAAATGGCCAAAAACCGCATAGTATAGTATAGCAAAAAAAGACACATTTTGAAATGTCCAAAAAATGACTGAAAACGACTTATTACAGCGTGTAGAGGGCACCATAGCATATAATGTAGGGGGAAAAAAAACAGAAAACGTTAAAATTACGCATATCAAAGAAATGGCCAAAATCTGCACAGCGTAGTATGGCGAGAAATGCCAAATTTTGAAATGTCCCAATAATGACTGAAATCGACTTATTAAAGCTTGTATGCTCACACCATAGCAAACAATGTTGTGATTTAGCATGTCAAAAAAATGGCCAAAATCCGCATACTATGGTATGTCAAAAGTGTCAAAATATGACCTGTCCTCAAAACAGCATAAAATAGCGTGAAAAGACACGCCATAGCATAGAATGTTACAACAACCGCGAAAAACGCCATTAAAGTGCATGTCCAAAAAATTACCAAAAAAGCAAGGCTATACTATGGCAAAAATGTCAAAATATGACATGTCCCAAAAACAGCTGAAAACACCTCAAAACAGCTTCAAATAGCGTGAAAAGACACGCCATAGCATTATTGTTTTGCAAAAACGTCCAAAAACGCGATAATTTGGTATGACAAAAAAACACCAAAAAGGCAAGGCTATAGTATGGCAAAAACGTCAAAATATGACATGTCCCAAAAACTACTGAAAATATTTCAACATGCGTTATTATGGCGTTTTTGGCTGTCTTTGCAACATTCTATGCTATGGCGTATCGTTTCACGCTATTTTAAACTGTTTTGAGGTGTTTTCAGCTGTTTTTGGGACATGTCATATTTTGACATTTTTGCCATACTATAGCCTTGCTTTTTTGGTCAATTTTTGGTCATGCAATATCATTGCGTTTTTGGCCGTTTTTTGCGAAAAATAATACTATGGCGTGTTGTTTCATGCTATTTTAAGTTGTTTTGAGGTGTTTTCAGCTGTTTTTGGGACATGTCATATTTTGACATTTTTGCCAAACTATTTTTTACCTTTTCGGTCATTTTTAGACTTGTGTTATTATAGCGTTTTTGTAACATTGTATGCTGTTACAGCCCACAGATGTTAAGTCTATGTACAAAGGGAAGCAACACTGCACTGTGGTGTTTAACAGGTGGGAATAAAGTTTATTGTTCAACACAAGTATAAAAGTCTGAATTGGCCGGGCATCAAGCATGCAACACACACACTAACAAATGAACAAAGGAAGTGGGCGGCGGGTGGTGGAACATCAATAATCCCTAAACACAAAAAGCACAACCAGACACAGGAAGAAGAAGACCCCGTGGCACGGAAGGAAGGAATCCACGACGACGTGATGAACCTCAGATGATGTCATCAGTCAGGCTGCCTGAAAAATGAGTCCGCCACAAACCCTAAAGACACACAACAACCAAAAACAAAACTGGAACCCGTAAAATATGATATGGCGTATCGTTTCACGCTATTTTAAGTTGTTTTGAGGTGTTTTCAGCTGTTTTTGGGACATGTCATATTTTGACATTTTTGCCATACTATAGCCTTGCTTTTTTGGTCATTTTTCGATACACGCTATTATAGCATTTTGGCCGCTTTTGCAAAAAAATAGTACTATGGTGTGTTGTTTCATGCTATTTTAAACTGTTTTGAGGTGTTTTCAGCTGTTTTTGGGACATGTCATATTTGACATTTTCGCCATACTATAGCCTTGCTTTTTGGTCAATTTTTGGTCATGCAATATTATTATGCGTTTTTGGCATTTTTTGCAACATTCTAGTACTATGGTGTGTCTTTTTCACGCTATTTTAAACTTGTTTTGAGGTGTTTTCAGCTGTTTTGGGGACATGTCATATTTTGACATTTTGCCATACTATAGCCTTGCTTCTTTGGTCAATTTTTGTCATGCATTATTATTGCGTTTTGGCATTTTTGCAAAAAATAGTACTATGTGTCGTTTCACGCTATTTTAAACTGTTTTGAGGTGTTTTGAGCTGTTTTTGGGACATGTCATATTTTGACATTTTTGTCATACTATAGCCTTACTTTTTTGGTCAATTTTTGGTCATGCAATATTATTATGCTTTGGCTTTTTGCGAAAAATAGTACTATGGCGCATCGTTTCACGCTATTTTAAGTTGTTTTGAGGTGTTTTGAGCTGTTTTTGGGACATGTCATATTTTGACATTTTTGTCATACTATAGCCTTACTTTTTTGGTCAATTTTTGGTCATGCAATATTATTGCGTTTTTGGTATTTTTTGCAACATTCTATGCTATGTTGTGTCTTTTCACGCTATTTAAAGTTGTTTTGAGGTGTTTTCAGCTGTTTTTGGGACATGTCATATTTTGACATTTTTGCCATACTATAGCCTTGCTTTTTTGGTCAAAGTTTGGTTATGCATTATTATAGTATTTTGGCATTTTTATGTAAAAATAGTACTATGGTGTGTTGTTTCATGCTATTTTAAACTGTTTTGAGGTGTTTTCAGCTGTTTTGGGACATGTCATATTTTGACATTTTGCCATACTATAGCCTTGCTTTTTTGGTCAATTTTTGGTCATGCAATATTGCGTTTTTTGGTATTTTTGCAAAAAAATAATACTATGGCGTGTTGTTTCACGCTTTTTTAAGTTGTTTTGAGGTGTTTTCAGCTGTTTTTGGGACATGTCATATTTTGACATTTTTGCCAAACTATTTTTTACCTTTTCGGTCATTTTTAGACTTGTGTTATTATGGCGTTTTTGTAACATTGTATGCTGTTACAGCCCACAGATGTTAAGTCTATGTACAAAGGGAAGCAACACTGCACTGTGGTGTTTAACAGGTGGGAATAAAGTTTATTGTTCAACACAAGTATAAAAGTCTGAATTGGCCGGGCATCAAGCATGCAACACACACACTAACAAATGAACAAAGGAAGTGGGCGGCGGGTGGTGGAACATCAATAATCCCTAAACACAAAAAGCACAACCAGACACAGGAAGAAGAAGACCCCGTGGCACGGAAGGAAGGAATCCACGACGACGTGATGAACCTCAGATGATGTCATCAGTCAGGCTGCCTGAAAAATGAGTCCGCCACAAACCCTAAAGACACACAACAACCAAAAACAAAACTGGAACCCGTAAAATATGATATGGCGTATCGTTTCACGCTATTTTAAGTTGTTTTGAGGTGTTTTCAGCTGTTTTTGGGACATGTCATATTTTGACATTTTTGCCATACTATAGCCTTGCTTTTTTGGTCAATTTTTGGTCATGCAATATTATTGCGTTTTTGGCCGTTTTTGCGAAAAATAGTACTATGGCGCATCGTTTCACGCTATTTTAAGTTGTTTTGAGGTGTTTTTAGCTGTTTTTGGGACATGTCATATTTTGACATTTTTGCCATACTATAGCCTTGCTTTTTTGGTCATTTTTCGATACACGTTATTATAGCATTTTTGGCCGTTTTTGCGAAAAATAGTACTATGGTGTGTTGTTTCATGCTATTTTAAACTGTTTTGAGGTGTTTTCAGCTGTTTTTGGGACATGTCATATTTTGACATTTTTGCCATACTATAGCCTTGCTTCTTTGGTCAATTTTTGGTCATGCATTATTATTGCGTTTTTGGCATTTTTTGCGAAAAATAGTACTATGGCGCATCGTTTCACGCTATTTTAAACTGTTTTGAGGTGTTTTGAGCTGTTTTTGGGACATGTCATATTTTGACATTTTTGTCATACTATAGCCTTACTTTTTTGGTCAATTTTTGGTCATGCAATATTATTGCGTTTTTGGTATTTTTTGCAACATTCTATGCTATGTTGTGTCTTTTCACGCTATTTAAAGTTGTTTTGAGGTGTTTTCAGCTGTTTTTGGGACATGTCATATTTTGACATTTTTGCCATACTATAGCCTTGCTTTTTTGGTCAATTTTTGGTCATGCAATATTAATGCGTTTTTGGCCCTTCTTGCAAAAGAATAGTACTATGGCATATCGTTTCACGCTATTTTAAGTTGTTTTGAGGTGTTTTCAGCTGTTTTTGGGACATGTCATATTTTGACATTTTTGCCATACTATAGCCTTGCTTTTTTGGTCAATTTTTGGTCATGCAATATTATTGCGTCTTTGGCCGTTTTTGCAAAAGAATAGTACTATGGCGTATCGTTTCACGCTATTTTAAACTGTTTTGAGGTGTTTTCAGCTGTTTTTGGGACATGTCATATTTTGACATTTTTGCCATACTATAGCCTTGCTTCTTTGGTCAATTTTTGGTCATGCAATATTATTGCGTTTTTGGTATTTTTTGCAACATTCTATGCTATGTTGTGTCTTTTCACGCTATTTAAAGTTGTTTTGAGGTGTTTTCAGCTGTTTTTGGGACATGTCATATTTTGACATTTTTGCCATACTATAGCCTTGCTTTTTTGGTCATTTTTCGATACACGTTATTATAGTATTTTTGGCCGTTTTTGCGAAAAATAGTACTATGGTGTGTTGTTTCATGCTATTTTAAACTGTTTTGAGGTGTTTTCAGCTGTTTTTGGGACATGTCATATTTTGACATTTTTGCCATACTATAGCCTTGCTTTTTTGGTCAATTTTTGGTCATGCGTTATTATCGCATATTTGGCCGTTTTTGCAAAAAAATAATACTATGGCGTGTTGTTTCACGCTATTTTAAGTTGTTTTGAGGTGTTTTCAGCTGTTTTTGGGACATGTCATATTTTGACATTTTTGCCATACTATAGCCTTGCTTCTTTGGTCAATTTTTGGTCATGCAATATTATTGCGTTTTTGGCCGTTTTTTGCGAAAAATAGTACTATGGCGTATCGTTTCACGCTATTTTAAACTGTTTTGAGGTGTTTTCAGCTGTTTTTGGGACATGTCATATTTTGACATTTTCGCCATACTATAGCCTTGCTTTTTTGGTCAATTTTTGGTCATGCAATATTATTGCGTTTTTGGCGTTTTTTGCAACATTCTATGTTATGGTGTGTCTTTTCACGCTATTTTAAGTTGTTTTGAGGTGTTTTCAGCTGTTTTTGGGACATGTCATATTTTGACATTTTTGCCATACTATAGCCTTGCTTTTTTGGTCATTTTTCGATACACGTTATTATAGCATTTTTGGCCATTTTTGCGAAAAATAGTACTATGGTGTGTTGTTTCATGCTATTTTAAACTGTTTTGAGGTGTTTTCAGCTGTTTTTGGGACATGTCATATTTTGACATTTTCGCCATACTATAGCCTTGCTTTTTTGGTCCATTTTTGGTCACGCGTTATTATCGCATATTTGGCTGTTTTTGCAAAAAAAATAATACTATGGCGTGTTGTTTCACGCTATTTTAAGTTGTTTTGAGGTGTTTTCAGCTGTTTTTGGGACATGTCATATTTTGACATTTTTGCCATACTACAGCCTTGCTTTTTTGGTCCATTTTTGGTCATGCAATATTATTGCGTTTTTGGCCCTTCTTGCAAAAGAATAGTACTATGGCGTATCGTTTCACGCTATTTTAAACTGTTTTGAGGTGTTTTGAGCTGTTTTTGGGACATGTCATATTTTGACATTTTTGCCATACTATAGCCTTGCTTTTTGGTCCATTTTGGTCATGCAATATTATTGCGTTTTTGGCATTTCTTGCAAAAGAATAGTACTATGGCGTGTCGTTTCACGCTATTTTAAACTGTTTTGAGGTGTTTTCAGCTGTTTTTGGGACATGTCATATTTTGACATTTTGCCATACTATAGCCTTGCTTTTTTGGTCCATTTTTGGTCATGCAATATTATTGCGTTTTTGGCCCTTCCTGCAAAAGAATAGTACTATGGCATATCGTTTCACGCTATTTTAAACTGTTTTGAGGTGTTTTCAGCTGTTTTTGGGACATGTCATATTTTGAGATTTTTGCCATACTATAGCCTTGCTTCTTTGGTCAATTTTTGGTCATGTATTATTATTGCATTTTTGGCCGTTTTTTGCGAAAAATAGTACTATGGCGTATCGTTTCACACTATTTTAAACTGTTTTGAGGTGTTTTGAGCTGTTTTTGGGACATGTCATATTTTGACATTTTTGCCATACTATAGCCTTGCTTTTTTGGTCAATTTTTGGTCATGCAATATTAATGCGTTTTTGGCCGTTTTTGCAAAAGAATAGTACTATGGCATATCGTTTCACGCTATTTTAAGTTGTTTTGAGGTGTTTTCAGCTGTTTTTGGGACATGTCATATTTTGACATTTTTGCCATACTATAGCCTTGCTTTTTTGGTCATTCGTTATTATTGCATTTTTGGCCGTTTTTGCGAAAAATAGTACTATGGTGTGTTGTTTCATGCTATTTTAAACTGTTTTGAGGTGTTTTCAGCTGTTTTGGGACATGTCATATTTTGACATTTTCGCCATACTATAGCCTTGCTTTTTGGTCAATTTTGGTCATGCAATATTATTGCGTTTTGGCATTTTGCAACATTCTATGTTATGGTGTGTCTTTTCACGCTATTTTAAGTTGTTTTGAGGTGTTTTCAGCTGTTTTTGGGACATGTCATATTTTGACATTTTTGCCATACTATAGCCTTGCTTCTTTGGTCAATTTTTGGTCATGCAATATTATTGCGTTTTTGGTATTTTTTGCAACATTCTATGCTATGTTGTGTCTTTTCACGCTATTTAAAGTTGTTTTGAGGTGTTTTCAGCTGTTTTTGGGACATGTCATATTTTGACATTTTTGCCATACTATAGCCTTGCTTTTTTGGTCAATTTTTGGTCATGCAATATTAATGCGTTTTTGGCCCTTCTTGCAAAAGAATAGTACTATGGCATATCGTTTCACGCTATTTTAAGTTGTTTTGAGGTGTTTTCAGCTGTTTTTGGGACATGTCATATTTTGACATTTTTGCCATACTATGGCCTTGCTTTTTTGGTCATTTTTTGATACAGGTTATTATAGCATTTTTGGCCGTTTTTTCCAAAAATAGTACTATGGTGTGTTGTTTCATGCTATTTTAAACTGTTTTGAGGTGTTTTCAGCTGTTTTTGGGACATGTCATATTTTGACATTTTCGCCATACTATAGCCTTGCTTTTTGGTCAATTTTTGGTCATGCAATATTATTGCGTTTTGGCATTTTTTGCAACATTCTATGTTATGGTGTGTCTTTTCACGCTATTTTAAGTTGTTTTGAGGTGTTTTCAGCTGTTTTTGGGACATGTCATATTTTGACATTTTTGCCATACTATAGCCTTGCTTCTTTGGTCAATTTTTGGTCATGCAATATTATTGCGTTTTTGGTATTTTTTGCAACATTCTATGCTATGTTGTGTCTTTTCACGCTATTTAAAGTTGTTTTGAGGTGTTTTCAGCTGTTTTGGGACATGTCATATTTTGACATTTTGCCATACTATAGCCTTGCTTTTTGGTCAATTTTGGTCATGCAATATTATTGCGTTTTGGCCGTTTTAAAAAAATAGTACTATACGCATCGTTTCACGCTATTTTAAGTTGTTTTGAGGTATTTTCAGCTGTTTTTGGGACATGTCATATTTTGACATTTTTGCCATACTATAGCCTTGCTTTTTTGGTCATTTTTCGATACACGTTATTATAGCATTTTTGGCCATTTTTGCGAAAAATAGTACTATGGTGTGTTGTTTCATGCTATTTTAAACTGTTTTGAGGTGTTTTCAGCTGTTTTTGGGACATGTCATATTTTGACATTTTCGCCATACTATAGCCTTGCTTTTTGGTCAATTTTTGGTCACAGCGTTATTATCGCATATTTGGCGTTTTGCAAAAAATAATACTATGGCGTGTTGTTTCACGCTATTTTAAGTTGTTTTGAGGTGTTTTCAGCTGTTTTTGGGACATGTCATATTTTGACATTTTTGCCATACTATAGCCTTGCTTTTTTGGTCCATTTTTGGTCATGCAATATTATTGCGTCTTTGGCCCTTCTTGCAAAAGAATAGTACTATGGCGTATCGTTTCACGCTATTTTAAACTGTTTTGAGGTGTTTTCAGCTGTTTTTGGGACATGTCATATTTTGACATTTTTGCCATACTATAGCCTTGCTTCTTTGGTCAATTTTTGGTCATGTATTATTATTGCGTTTTTGGCCGTTTTTTGCGAAAAATAGTACTATGGCGTATCGTTTCACACTATTTTAAACTGTTTTGAGGTGTTTTCAGCTGTTTTTGGGACATGTCATATTTTGACATTTTCGCCATACTATAGCCTTGCTTTTTTGGTAAATTTTTGGTCACACGTTATTATCGCATATTTGGCCGTTTTTGCAAAAAAATAATACTATGGCGTGTTGTTTCACGCTATTTTAAGTTGTTTTGAGGTGTTTTCAGCTGTTTGTGGGACATGTCATATTTTGACATTTTTGCCATACTATAGCCTTGCTTTTTTGGTCATTTTTCGATACACGTTATTATAGCATTTTTGGCCATTTTTGCGAAAAATAGTACTATGGTGTGTTGTTTCATGCTATTTTAAACTGTTTTGAGGTGTTTTCAGCTGTTTTTGGGACATGTCATATTTTGACATTTTCGCCATACTATAGCCTTGCTTTTTTGGTCAATTTTTGGTCACGCGTTATTATCGCATATTTGGCCGTTTTTGCAAAAAAATAATACTATGGCGTGTTGTTTCACGCTATTT
Source organism: Plectropomus leopardus (assembly GCF_026936395.1). NCBI lineage: Eukaryota > Metazoa > Chordata > Actinopteri > Perciformes > Serranidae > Plectropomus > Plectropomus leopardus. Next base: position 2,347,494 of record NC_142176.1, on the reverse strand, counting down.
TAAGTTGTTTTGAGGTGTTTTCAGCTGTTTTTGGGACATGTCATATTTTGACATTTTTGCCATACTATAGCCTTGCTTCTTTGGTCAATTTTTGGTCATGCAATATTATTGCGTCTTTGGCCCTTCTTGCAAAAGAATAGTACTATGGCGTATCGTTTCACGCTATTTTAAACTGTTTTGAGGTGTTTTCAGCTGTTTTTGGGACATGTCATATTTTGACATTTTTGCCATGCCTTGCTTTTTTGGTCCATTTTTGGTCATGCAATATTAATGCGTTTTTGGCCCTTCTTGCAAAAGAATAGTACTATGGCGTATCGTTTCACGCTATTTTAAACTGTTTTGAGGTGTTTTCAGCTGTTTTTGGGACATGTCATATTTTGACATTTTTGCCATACTATAGCCTTGCTTCTTTGGTCAATTTTTGGTCATGTATTATTATTGCATTTTTGGCCGTTTTTTGCGAAAAATAGTACTATGGCGTATCGTTTCACACTATTTTAAACTGTTTTGAGGTGTTTTCAGCTGTTTTTGGGACATGTCATATTTTGACATTTTCGCCATACTATAGCCTTGCTTTTTTGGTCAATTTTTGGTCATGCAATATTATTGCGTTTTTGGCGTTTTTTGCAACATTCTATGTTATGGTGTGTCTTTTCACGCTATTTTAAGTTGTTTTGAGGTGTTTTCAGCTGTTTTTGGGACATGTCATATTTTGACATTTTTGCCATACTATAGCCTTGCTTTTTTGGTCAATTTTTGGTCATGCAATATTATAGCGTTTTTGGCCGTTTTTGCAAAAGAATAGTACTATGGCATATCGTTTCACGCTATTTTAAACTGTTTTGAGGTGTTTTTAGCTGTTTTTGGGACATGTCATATTTTGACATTTTTGCCATACTATAGCCTTGCTTCTTTGGTCAATTTTTGGTCATGCAATATTATTGCGTTTTTGGTATTTTTTGCAACATTCTATGCTATTGCGTGTCTTTTCACGCTATTTACAGTTGTTTTGAGGTGTTTTCAGCTGTTTTTGGGACATGTCATATTTTGACATTTTGCCATACTATAGCCTTGCTTTTTGGTCAATTTTTGGTCACGCGTTATTATCGCATATTTGGCGTTTTGCAAAAAAATAATACTATGGCGTGTTGTTTCACGCTATTTTAAGTTGTTTTGAGGTGTTTTCAGCTGTTTTTGGGACATGTCATATTTTGACATTTTTGCCATACTATAGCCTTGCTTTTTTGGTCCATTTTTGGTCATGCAATATTATTGCGTTTTTGGCCCTTCTTGCAAAAGAATAGTACTATGGCGTATCGTTTCACGCTATTTTAAACTGTTTTGAGGTGTTTTCAGCTGTTTTTGGGACATGTCATATTTTGACATTTTTGCCATACTATAGCCTTGATTCTTTGGTCAATTTTTGGTCATGTATTATTATTGCGTTTTTGGCCGTTTTTTGCGAAAAATAGTACTATGGCGTATCGTTTCACACTATTTTAAACTGTTTTGAGGTGTTTTCAGCTGTTTTTGGGACATGTCATATTTTGACATTTTCGCCATACTATAGCCTTGCTTTTTTGGTCAATTTTTGGTCACGCGTTATTATCGCATATTTGGCCGTTTTTGCAAAAAAATAATACTATGGCGTGTTGTTTCACGCTATTTTAAATTGTTTTGAGGTGTTTTCAGCTGTTTTTGGGACATGTCATATTTTGACATTTTTGCCATACTATAGCCTTGCTTTTTGGTAAATTTTGGTCACGCGTTATTATCGCATATTTGGCCGTTTTTGCAAAAAAATAATACTATGGCGTGTTGTTTCACGCTATTTTAAGTTGTTTTGAGGTGTTTTCAGCTGTTTGTGGGACATGTCATATTTTGACATTTTTGCCATACTATAGCCTTGCTTTTTGGTCATTTTTGGTCATGCAATATTATTGCGTTTTGGCCCTTCCTGCAAAAGAATAGTACTATGGCATATCGTTTCACGCTATTTTAAACTGTTTTGAGGTGTTTTCAGCTGTTTTTGGGACATGTCATATTTTGAGATTTTTGCCATACTATAGCCTTGCTTCTTTGGTCAATTTTTGGTCATGTATTATTATTGCATTTTTGGCCGTTTTTTGCGAAAAATAGTACTATGGCGTATCGTTTCACACTATTTTAAACTGTTTTGAGGTGTTTTCAGCTGTTTTTGGGACATGTCATATTTTGACATTTTCGCCATACTATAGCCTTGCTTTTTTGGTCAATTTTTGGTCATGCAATATTATTGCGTTTTTGGCGTTTTTTGCAACATTCTATGTTATGGTGTGTCTTTTCACGCTATTTTAAGTTGTTTTGAGGTGTTTTCAGCTGTTTTTGGGACATGTCATATTTTGACATTTTTGCCATACTATAGCCTTGCTTCTTTGGTCAATTTTTGGTCATGCAATATTATTGCGTTTTTGGTATTTTTTGCAACATTCTATGCTATGTTGTGTCTTTTCACGCTATTTAAAGTTGTTTTGAGGTGTTTTCAGCTGTTTTTGGGACATGTCATATTTTGACATTTTTGCCATACTATAGCCTTGCTTTTTTGGTCAATTTTTGGTCATGCAATATTATTGCGTTTTTGGCCGTTTTTGCGAAAAATAGTACTATGGCGCATCGTTTCACGCTATTTTAAGTTGTTTTGAGGTATTTTCAGCTGTTTTTGGGACATGTCATATTTTGACATTTTTGCCATACTATAGCCTTGCTTTTTTGGTCCATTTTTGGTCATGCAATATTAATGCGTTTTTGGCCCTTCTTGCAAAAGAATAGTACTATGGCATATCGTTTCACGCTATTTTAAGTTGTTTTGAGGTGTTTTCAGCTGTTTTTGGGACATGTCATATTTTGACATTTTTGCCATACTATAGCCTTGCTTTTTTGGTCATTTTTCGATATACTATATTATAGCATTTTTGGCCATTTTTGCGAAAAATAGTACTATGGTGTGTTGTTTCATGCTATTTTAAACTGTTTTGAGGTGTTTTCAGCTGTTTTTGGGACATGTCATATTTTGACATTTTCGCCATACTATAGCCTTGCTTTTTTGGTCAATTTTTGGTCACGCGTTATTATCGCATATTTGGCCGTTTTTGCAAAAAAATAATACTATGGCGTGTTGTTTCACGCTATTTTAAGCTGTTTTGAGGTGTTTTCAGCTGTTTTTGGGACATGTCATATTTTGACATTTTTGCCATACTATAGCCTTGCTTTTTTGGTAAATTTTTGGTCCGCAGCGTTATTATCGCATATTTGGCCGTTTTTGCAACAAAATAATACTATGGCGTGTTGTTTCACGCTATTTTAAGTTGTTTTGAGGTGTTTTCAGCTGTTTGTGGGACATGTCATATTTTGACATTTTTGCCATACTATAGCCTTGCTTTTTTGGTCATTTTTGGTCATGCAATATTATTGCGTTTTTGGCCCTTCCTGCAAAAGAATAGTACTATGGCATATCGTTTCACGCTATTTTAAACTGTTTTGAGGTGTTTTCAGCTGTTTTTGGGACATGTCATATTTTGAGATTTTTGCCATACTATAGCCTTGCTTCTTTGGTCAATTTTTGGTCATGTATTATTATTGCATTTTTGGCCGTTTTTTGCGAAAAATAGTACTATGGCGTATCGTTTCACACTATTTTAAACTGTTTTGAGGTGTTTTCAGCTGTTTTTGGGACATGTCATATTTTGACATTTTCGCCATACTATAGCCTTGCTTTTTTGGTCAATTTTTGGTCATGCAATATTATTGCGTTTTTGGCGTTTTTTGCAACATTCTATGTTATGGTGTGTCTTTTCACGCTATTTTAAGTTGTTTTGAGGTGTTTTCAGCTGTTTTTGGGACATGTCATATTTTGACATTTTTGCCATACTATAGCCTTGCTTCTTTGGTCAATTTTTGGTCATGCAATATTATTGCGTTTTTGGTATTTTTTGCAACATTCTATGCTATGTTGTGTCTTTTCACGCTATTTAAAGTTGTTTTGAGGTGTTTTCAGCTGTTTTTGGGACATGTCATATTTTGACATTTTTGCCATACTATGGCCTTGCTTTTTTGGTCATTTTTTGATACACGTTATTATAGCATTTTTGGCCGTTTTTGCGAAAAATAGTACTATGGTGTGTTGTTTCATGCTATTTTAAACTGTTTTGAGGTGTTTTCAGCTGTTTTTGGGACATGTCATATTTTGACATTTTCGCCATACTATAGCCTTGCTTTTTTGGTCAATTTTTGGTCATGCAATATTATTGCGTTTTTGGCATTTTTTGCAACATTCTATGTTATGGTGTGTCTTTTCACGCTATTTTAAGTTGTTTTGAGGTGTTTTCAGCTGTTTTTGGGACATGTCATATTTTGACATTTTTGCCATACTATAGCCTTGCTTCTTTGGTCAATTTTTGGTCATGCAATATTATTGCGTTTTTGGTATTTTTTGCAACATTCTATGCTATGTTGTGTCTTTTCACGCTATTTAAAGTTGTTTTGAGGTGTTTTCAGCTGTTTTTGGGACATGTCATATTTTGACATTTTTGCCATACTATAGCCTTGCTTTTTTGGTCAATTTTTGGTCATGCAATATTAATGCGTTTTTGGCCCTTCTTGCAAAAGAATAGTACTATGGCATATCGTTTCACGCTATTTTAAGTTGTTTTGAGGTGTTTTCAGCTGTTTTTGGGACATGTCATATTTTGACATTTTTGCCATACTATGGCCTTGCTTTTTTGGTCATTTTTTGATACAGGTTATTATAGCATTTTTGGCCGTTTTTGCGAAAAATAGTACTATGGTGTGTTGTTTCATGCTATTTTAAACTGTTTTGAGGTGTTTTCAGCTGTTTTTGGGACATGTCATATTTTGACATTTTCGCCATACTATAGCCTTGCTTTTTTGGTCAATTTTTGGTCATGCAATATTATTGCGTTTTTGGCATTTTTTGCAACATTCTATGTTATGGTGTGTCTTTTCACGCTATTTTAAGTTGTTTTGAGGTGTTTTCAGCTGTTTTTGGGACATGTCATATTTTGACATTTTTGCCATACTATAGCCTTGCTTCTTTGGTCAATTTTTGGTCATGCAATATTATTGCGTTTTTGGTATTTTTTGCAACATTCTATGCTATGTTGTGTCTTTTCACGCTATTTAAAGTTGTTTTGAGGTGTTTTCAGCTGTTTTTGGGACATGTCATATTTTGACATTTTTGCCATACTATAGCCTTGCTTTTTTGGTCAATTTTTGGTCATGCAATATTATTGCGTTTTTGGCCGTTTTTGCGAAAAATAGTACTATGGCGCATCGTTTCACGCTATTTTAAGTTGTTTTGAGGTATTTTCAGCTGTTTTTGGGACATGTCATATTTTGACATTTTTGCCATACTATAGCCTTGCTTTTTTGGTCATTTTTCGATACACGTTATTATAGCATTTTTGGCCATTTTTGCGAAAAATAGTACTATGGTGTGTTGTTTCATGCTATTTTAAACTGTTTTGAGGTGTTTTCAGCTGTTTTTGGGACATGTCATATTTTGACATTTTCGCCATACTATAGCCTTGCTTTTTTGGTCAATTTTTGGTCACGCGTTATTATCGCATATTTGGCCGTTTTTGCAAAAAAATAATACTATGGCGTGTTGTTTCACGCTATTTTAAGTTGTTTTGAGGTGTTTTCAGCTGTTTTTGGGACATGTCATATTTTGACATTTTTGCCATACTATAGCCTTGCTTTTTTGGTCCATTTTTGGTCATGCAATATTATTGCGTCTTTGGCCCTTCTTGCAAAAGAATAGTACTATGGCGTATCGTTTCACGCTATTTTAAACTGTTTTGAGGTGTTTTCAGCTGTTTTTGGGACATGTCATATTTTGACATTTTTGCCATACTATAGCCTTGCTTCTTTGGTCAATTTTTGGTCATGCAATATTATTGCGTCTTTGGCCCTTCTTGCAAAAGAATAGTACTATGGCGTATCGTTTCACGCTATTTTAAACTGTTTTGAGGTGTTTTCAGCTGTTTTTGGGACATGTCATATTTTGACATTTTTGCCATGCCTTGCTTTTTTGGTCCATTTTTGGTCATGCAATATTAATGCGTTTTTGGCCCTTCTTGCAAAAGAATAGTACTATGGCGTATCGTTTCACGCTATTTTAAACTGTTTTGAGGTGTTTTCAGCTGTTTTTGGGACATGTCATATTTTGACATTTTTGCCATACTATAGCCTTGCTTCTTTGGTCAATTTTTGGTCATGTATTATTATTGCATTTTTGGCCGTTTTTTGCGAAAAATAGTACTATGGCGTATCGTTTCACACTATTTTAAACTGTTTTGAGGTGTTTTCAGCTGTTTTTGGGACATGTCATATTTTGACATTTTCGCCATACTATAGCCTTGCTTTTTTGGTCAATTTTTGGTCATGCAATATTATTGCGTTTTTGGCGTTTTTTGCAACATTCTATGTTATGGTGTGTCTTTTCACGCTATTTTAAGTTGTTTTGAGGTGTTTTCAGCTGTTTTTGGGACATGTCATATTTTGACATTTTTGCCATACTATAGCCTTGCTTTTTGGTCAATTTTGGTCATGCAATATTATAAGCGTTTTTGGCCGTTTTTGCAAAAGAATAGTACTATGGCATATCGTTTCACGCTATTTTAAACTGTTTTGAGGTGTTTTTAGCTGTTTTTGGGACATGTCATATTTTGACATTTTTGCCATACTATAGCCTTGCTTCTTTGGTCAATTTTTGGTCATGCAATATTATTGCGTTTTTGGTATTTTTTGCAACATTCTATGCTATGGCGTGTCTTTTCACGCTATTTAAAGTTGTTTTGAGGTGTTTTCAGCTGTTTTTGGGACATGTCATATTTTGACATTTTCGCCATACTATAGCCTTGCTTTTTTGGTCAATTTTTGGTCACGCGTTATTATCGCATATTTGGCCGTTTTTGCAAAAAAATAATACTATGGCGTGTTGTTTCACGCTATTTTAAGTTGTTTTGAGGTGTTTTCAGCTGTTTTTGGGACATGTCATATTTTGACATTTTTGCCATACTATAGCCTTGCTTTTTTGGTCCATTTTTGGTCATGCAATATTATTGCGTCTTTGGCCCTTCTTGCAAAAGAATAGTACTATGGCGTATCGTTTCACGCTATTTTAAACTGTTTTGAGGTGTTTTCAGCTGTTTTTGGGACATGTCATATTTTGACATTTTTGCCATACTATAGCCTTGATTCTTTGGTCAATTTTTGGTCATGTATTATTATTGCGTTTTTGGCCGTTTTTTGCGAAAAATAGTACTATGGCGTATCGTTTCACACTATTTTAAACTGTTTTGAGGTGTTTTCAGCTGTTTTTGGGACATGTCATATTTTGACATTTTCGCCATACTATAGCCTTGCTTTTTTGGTCAATTTTTGGTCACGCGTTATTATCGCATATTTGGCCGTTTTTGCAAAAAAATAATACTATGGCGTGTTGTTTCACGCTATTTTAAATTGTTTTGAGGTGTTTTCAGCTGTTTTTGGGACATGTCATATTTTGACATTTTTGCCATACTATAGCCTTGCTTTTTTGGTCAATTTTTGGTCACGCGTTATTATCGCATATTTGGCCGTTTTTGCAAAAAAATAATACTATGGCGTGTTGTTTCACGCTATTTTAAGTTGTTTTGAGGTGTTTTCAGCTGTTTGTGGGACATGTCATATTTTGACATTTTTGCCATACTATAGCCTTGCTTTTTTGGTCATTTTTGGTCATGCAATATTATTGCGTTTTTGGCCCTTCCTGCAAAAGAATAGTACTATGGCATATCGTTTCACGCTATTTTAAACTGTTTTGAGGTGTTTTCAGCTGTTTTTGGGACATGTCATATTTTGAGATTTTTGCCATACTATAGCCTTGCTTTTCTGGTCAATTTTTGGTCATGTATTATTATTGCGTTTTTGGCCGTTTTTTGCGAAAAATAGTACTATGGCGTATCGTTTCACACTATTTTAAACTGTTTTGAGGTGTTTTCAGCTGTTTTTGGGACATGTCATATTTTGACATTTTCGCCATACTATAGCCTTGCTTCTTTGGTCAATTTTTGGCCATGCAATATTATTGCGTTTTTGGCGTTTTTTGCAACATTCTATGTTATGGTGTGTCTTTTCACGCTATTTTAAGTTGTTTTGAGGTGTTTTCAGCTGTTTTTGGGACATGTCATATTTTGACATTTTTGCCATACTATAGCCTTGCTTCTTTGGTCAATTTTTGGTCATGCAATATTATTGCGTTTTTGGTATTTTTTGCAACATTCTATGCTATGTTGTGTCTTTTCACGCTATTTAAAGTTGTTTTGAGGTGTTTTCAGCTGTTTTTGGGACATGTCATATTTTGACATTTTTGCCATACTATAGCCTTGCTTTTTTGGTCAATTTTTGGTCATGCAATATTATTGCGTTTTTGGCCGTTTTTGCGAAAAATAGTACTATGGCGCATCGTTTCACGCTATTTTAAGTTGTTTTGAGGTATTTTCAGCTGTTTTTGGGACATGTCATATTTTGACATTTTCGCCATACTATAGCCTCGCTTTTTTGGTCCATTTTTGGTCATGCAATATTAATGCGTTTTTGGCCCTTCTTGCAAAAGAATAGTACTATGGCATATCGTTTCACGCTATTTAAAGTTGTTTTGAGGTGTTTTCAGCTGTTTTTGGGACATGTCATATTTTGACATTTTTGCCATACTATAGCCTTGCTTTTTTGGTCATTTTTCGATACACGTTATTATAGCATTTTTGGCCATTTTTGCGAAAAATAGTACTATGGTGTGTTGTTTCATGCTATTTTAAACTGTTTTGAGGTGTTTTCAGCTGTTTTTGGGACATGTCATATTTTGACATTTTTGCCATACTATAGCCTTGCTTTTTTGGTCAATTTTTGGTCATGCGTTATTATCGCATATTTGGCCGTTTTTGCAAAAAAATAATACTATGGCGTGTTGTTTCACGCTATTTTAAGTTGTTTTGAGGTGTTTTCAGCTGTTTTTGGGACATGTCATATTTTGACATTTTTGCCATACTATAGCCTTGCTTTTTTGGTAAATTTTTGGTCACGCGTTATTATCGCATATTTGGCCGTTTTTGCAAAAAAATAATACTATGGCGTGTTGTTTCACGCTATTTTAAGTTGTTTTGAGGTGTTTTCAGCTGTTTGTGGGACATGTCATATTTTGACATTTTTGCCATACTATAGCCTTGCTTTTTGGTCATTTTGGTCATGCAATATTATTGCGTTTTTGGCCCTTCCTGCAAAAGAATAGTACTATGGCATATCGTTTCACGCTATTTTAAACTGTTTTGAGGTGTTTTCAGCTGTTTTTGGGACATGTCATATTTTGAGATTTTTGCCATACTATAGCCTTGCTTCTTTGGTCAATTTTTGGTCATGTATTATTATTGCATTTTTGGCCGTTTTTTGCGAAAAATAGTACTATGGCGTATCGTTTCACACTATTTTAAACTGTTTTGAGGTGTTTTCAGCTGTTTTTGGGACATGTCATATTTTGACATTTTCGCCATACTATAGCCTTGCTTTTTTGGTCAATTTTTGGTCATGCAATATTATTGCGTTTTTGGCGTTTTTTGCAACATTCTATGTTATGGTGTGTCTTTTCACGCTATTTTAAGTTGTTTTGAGGTGTTTTCAGCTGTTTTTGGGACATGTCATATTTTGACATTTTTGCCATACTATAGCCTTGCTTCTTTGGTCAATTTTTGGTCATGCAATATTATTGCGTTTTTGGTATTTTTTGCAACATTCTATGCTATGTTGTGTCTTTTCACGCTATTTAAAGTTGTTTTGAGGTGTTTTCAGCTGTTTTTGGGACATGTCATATTTTGACATTTTTGCCATACTATAGCCTTGCTTTTTTGGTAAATTTTTGGTCATGCAATATTATTGCGTTTTTGGCCGTTTTTGCGAAAAATAGTACTATGGCGCATCGTTTCACGCTATTTTAAGTTGTTTTGAGGTGTTTTGAGCTGTTTTTGGGACATGTCATATTTTGACATTTTGCCATACTATAGCCTTGCTTTTTGGTCATTTTTCGATACACGTTATTATAGCATTTTTGGCCATTTTTGCGAAAAATAGTACTATGGTGTGTTGTTTCATGCTATTTTAAACTGTTTTGAGGTGTTTTCAGCTGTTTTTGGGACATGTCATATTTTGACATTTTCGCCATACTATAGCCTTGCTTTTTTGGTCAATTTTTGGTCACGCGTTATTATCGCATATTTGGCCGTTTTTGCAAAAAAATAATACTATGGCGTGTCTTTTCACGCTATTTTAAGTTGTTTTGAGGTGTTTTCAGCTGTTTTTGGGACATGTCATATTTTGACATTTTTGCCATACTATAGCCTTGCTTCTTTGGTCAATTTTTGGTCATGTATTATTATTGCATTTTTGGCCGTTTTTTGCGAAAAATAGTACTATGGCGTATCGTTTCACACTATTTTAAACTGTTTTGAGGTGTTTTCAGCTGTTTTTGGGACATGTCATATTTTGACATTTTCGCCATACTATAGCCTTGCTTTTTTGGTCAATTTTTGGTCATGCAATATTATAGCGTTTTTGGCCGTTTTTGCAAAAGAATAGTACTATGGCGTATTGTTTCACGCTATTTTAAACTGTTTTGAGGTGTTTTCAGCTGTTTTTGGGACATGTCATATTTTGACATTTTTGCCATACTATAGCCTTGCTTCTTTGGTCAATTTTTGGTCATGTATTATTGTTGCGTTTTTGGCCGTTTTTTGCGAAAAATAGTACTATGGCGTATCGTTTCACGCTATTTTAAACTGTTTTGAGGTGTTTTCAGCTGTTTTTGGGACATGTCATATTTTGACATTTTTGCCATACTATAGCCTTGCTTTTTTGGTCATTTTTCGATACACGTTATTATAGTATTTTTGGCCGTTTTTGCGAAAAATAGTACTATGGTGTGTTGTTTCATGCTATTTTAAACTGTTTTGAGGTGTTTTCAGCTGTTTTTGGGACATGTCATATTTTGACATTTTTGCCATACTATAGCCTTGCTTTTTTGGTCAATTTTTGGTCATGCGTTATTATCGCATATTTGGCCGTTTTTGCAAAAAAATAATACTATGGCGTGTTGTTTCACGCTTTTTTAAGTTGTTTTGAGGTGTTTTCAGCTGTTTTTGGGACATGTCATATTTTGACATTTTTGCCAAACTATTTTTTACCTTTTCGGTCATTTTTAGACTTGTGTTATTATGGCGTTTTTGTAACATTGTATGCTGTTACAGCCCACAGATGTTAAGTCTATGTACAAAGGGAAGCAACACTGCACTGTGGTGTTTAACAGGTGGGAATAAAGTTTATTGTTCAACACAAGTATAAAAGTCTGAATTGGCCGGGCATCAAGCATGCAACACACACACTAACAAATGAACAAAGGAAGTGGGCGGCGGGTGGTGGAACATCAATAATCCCTAAACACAAAAAGCACAACCAGACACAGGAAGAAGAAGACCCCGTGGCACGGAAGGAAGGAATCCACGACGACGTGATGAACCTCAGATGATGTCATCAGTCAGGCTGCCTGAAAAATGAGTCCGCCACAAACCCTAAAGACACACAACAACCAAAAACAAAACTGGAACCCGTAAAATATGATATGGCGTATCGTTTCACGCTATTTTAAGTTGTTTTGAGGTGTTTTCAGCTGTTTTTGGGACATGTCATATTTTGACATTTTTGCCATACTATAGCCTTGCTTTTTGGTCAATTTTGGTCATGTTATTATAGCATTTTTGGCCATTTTAGCGAAAAATAGTACTATGGTGTGTTGTTTCATGCTATTTTAAACTGTTTTGAGGTGTTTTCAACTGTTTTTGGGACATGTCATATTTTGACATTTTCGCCATACTATAGCCTCGCTTTTTTGGTCAATTTTTGGTCATGCAATATTATAGCGTTTTTGGCGTTTTTTGCAACATTCTATGCTATGGCGTGTCTTTTCACGCTATTGTAAGTTGTTTTGAGGTGTTTTCAGCTGTTTTTGGGAAATGTCATATTTTGACATTTTTGCCATACTATAGCCTTGCTTCTTCGGTCAATTTTTGGTCATGCAATATTATTGCGTCTTTGGCGTTTTTTGCGAAAAATAGTACTATGGCGTGTCTTTTCACGCTATTGTAAGTTGTTTTGAGGTGTTTTCAGCTGTTTTTGGGACATGTCATATTTTGACATTTTTGCCATACTATAGCCTTGCTTTTTTGGTCAATTTTTGGTCATGCAATATTAATGCGTCTTTGGCCCTTCCTGCAAAAGAATAGTACTATGGCATATCGTTTCACGCTATTTTAAACTGTTTTGAGGTGTTTTCAGCTGTTTTGGGACATGTCATATTTTGACATTTTGCCATACTATAGCCTTGCTTTTTTGGTCAATTTTTGGTCATGCAATATTATAAGCGTTTTGGCGTTTTTGCAACATTCTATGCTATGGCGTGTCTTTTCACGCTATTGTAAGTTGTTTTGAGGTGTTTTCAGCTGTTTTTGGGACATGTCATATTTTGAGATTTTTGCCATACTATAGCCTTGCTTCTTTGGTCAATTTTTGGTCATGTATTATTATTGCGTTTTTGGCTGTTTTTTGCGAAAAATAGTACTATGGCGTATCGTTTCATGCTATTTTAAACTGTTTTGAGGTGTTTTTAGCTGTTTTTGGGACATGTCATATTTTGACATTTTTGCCATACTATAGCCTTGCTTTTTTGGTCAATTTTTGGTCATGTATTATTATGGCATTTTTGGCCGTTTTTGCAAAAAAATAATACTATGGCATGTCTTTTCGCGCTATTTTAAGCTGTTTTGAGGTGTTTTCAGCTGTTTTTGGGACATGTCATATTTTGACATTTTTGCCATACTATAGCCTTGCTTTTTTGGTCAATTTTTGGTCATTCGTTATTATGGCATTTTTGGCCGTTTTTGCAAAAAAATAATACTATGGCGTGTCTTTTCGCGCTATTTTAAGTTGTTTTGAGGTGTTTTCAGCTGTTTTTGGGACATGTCATATTTTGACATTTTTGCCATACTATAGCCTTGCTTCTTTGGTCAATTTTTGGTCATGCAATATTATTGCGTTTTTGGTATTTTTTTGCAACATTCTATGCTATGTTGTGTCTTTTCACGCTATTTAAAGTTGTTTTGAGGTGTTTTCAGCTGTTTTTGGGACATGTCATATTTTGACATTTTCGCCATACTATAGCCTTGCTTTTTTGGTCAATTTTTTGTCATGCAATATTATTGCGTGTTTGGCGTTTTTTGCGAAAAATAGTACTATGGCGTATCGTTTCACGCTATTTTAAACTGTTTTGAGGTGTTTTCAGCTGTTTTTGGGACATGTCATATTTTGACATTTTCGCCATACTATAGCCTTGCTTTTTTGGTCAATTTTTGGTCATGCAATATTATTGCGTCTTTGGCCATTTTTGCGAAAAATAGTACTATGGCGTATCGTTTCACGCTATTTTAAACTGTTTTGAGGTGTTTTCAGCTGTTTTTGGGACATGTCATATTTTGACATTTTTGCCATACTATAGCCTTGCTCTTTTGGTCCGTTTTTGGTCTTCCATTATTATGGCATTTTTGGCCGTTTTTGCAAAAAAATAATATTATGGCATGTTGTTTCATGCTATTTTAAACTGTTTTGAGGTGTTTTCAGCTGTTTTTGGGACATGTCATATTTTGACATTTTTGCCATACTATAGCCTTGCTTTTTTGGTCAATTTTTGGTCATGAAATATTATTGCGTTTTTGGCCGTTTTTGCGAAAAATAGTACTATTGTGCATCGTTTCACGCTATTTTAAGTTATTTTGAGGTGTTTTCAGCTGTTTTTGGGACATGTCATATTTTGACATTTTTGCCATACTATAGCCTTGCTTTTTTGGTCAATTTTTGGTCATGCAATATTAATGCGTTTTTGGCCCTTCCTGCAAAAGAATAGTACTATGGTATATCGTTTCACGCTATTTTAAACTGTTTTGAGGTGTTTTCAGCTGTTTTTAGGACATGTCATATTTTGACATTTTTGCCATACTATAGCCTTGCTCTTTTGGTCAATTTTTGGTCATGCAATATTATTGCGTCTTTGGCCGTTTTGCGAAAAAATAGTACTATGGCGTGTTGTTTCATGCTATTTTAAACTGTTTTGAGGTGTTTTGAGCTGTTTTTGGGACATGTCATATTTTGACATTTTTGCCATACTATAGCCTTACTTTTTTGGTCAATTTTTGGTCATTCATTATTATGGCATTTTTGGCCGTTTTTGCAAAAAAATAATACTATGGTGTGTCTTTTCGCGCTATTTTAAGTTGTTTTGAGGTGTTTTCAGCTGTTTTTGGGACATGTCATATTTTGACATTTTGCCATACTATAGCCTTGCTTCTTGGTCAATTTTGGTCATGCAATATTATTGCGTCTTTGGCGTTTTTTGCGAAAAATAGTACTATGGCGTGTCTTTTCACGCTATTGTAAGTTGTTTTGAGGTGTTTTCAGCTGTTTTTGGGACATGTCATATTTTGACATTTTTGCCATACTATAGCCTTGCTTTTTTGGTCAATTTTTGGTCATGCAATATTATTGCGTTTTTGGCCGTTTTTGCGAAAAATAGTACTATGGCGCATCGTTTCACGCTATTTTAAGTTGTTTTGAGGTGTTTTCAGCTGTTTTTGGGACATGTCATATTTTGACATTTTTGCCATACTATAGCCTTGCTTCTTTGGTCAATTTTTGGTCATGCAATATTATTGCGTTTTTGGTATTTTTTGCAACATTCTATGCTATGTTGTGTCTTTTCACGCTATTTAAAGTTGTTTTGAGGTGTTTTCAGCTGTTTTTGGGACATGTCATATTTTGACATTTTTGCCATACTATAGCCTTGCTTTTTTGGTCAATTTTTTGTCATGCAATATTATTGCGTGTTTGGCGTTTTTTGCGAAAAATAGTCCTATGGCGTATCGTTTCACGCTATTTTAAACTGTTTTGAGGTGTTTTCAGCTGTTTTTGGGACATGTCATATTTTGACATTTTCGCCATACTATAGCCTTGCTTTTTATGTCCGTTTTTGGTCATTCATTATTATGGCATTTTTGGCCGTTTTTGCAAAAAAATAATATTATGGCATGTTGTTTCACGCTTTTTTAAACTGTTTTGAGGTGTTTTCAGCTGTGTTTGGGACATGTCATATTTTGACATTTTTGCCATACTATAGCCTTGCTTCTTCGGTCAAGTTTTGGTCATGCAATATTATTGCGTCTTTGGCGTTTTTTGCGAAAAATAGTACTATGGCGTATCGTTTCACGCTATTTTAAACTGTTTTGAGGTGTTTTCAGCTGTTTTTGGGACATGTCATATTTTGACATTTTTGCCATACTATAGCCTTGCTTTTTTGGTCAATTTTTGGTCATGCAATATTATTGCGTCTTTGGCCGTTTTTGCGAAAAATAGTACTATGGCGTGTTGTTTCATGCTATTTTAAACTGTTTTGAGGTGTTTTCAGCTGTTTTTGGGACATGTCATATTTTGACATTTTTGCCATACTATAGCCTTGCTCTTTTGGTCCGTTTTTGGTCTTCCATTATTATGGCATTTTTGGCCGTTTTTGCAAAAAAATAATACTATGGCGTATCGTTTCACGCTATTGTAAGTTGTTTTGAGGTGTTTTCAGCTGTTTTTGGGACATGTCATATTTTGACATTTTCGCCATACTATAGCCTTGCTTTTTTGGTCAATTTTTGGTCATGCAATATTATGGCATTTTTGGCCGTTTTTGCAAAAAAATAATACTATGGCATGTTGTTTCATGCTATTTTAAACTGTTTTGAGGTGTTTTCAGCTGTTTTTGGGACATGTCATATTTTGACATTTTCGCCATACTATAGCCTTGCTTTTTTGGTCAATTTTTGGTCATGCAATATTATTGCGTCTTTGGCCGTTTTTGAAAAATAGTACTATGGATGTTCACGATTTTTAAACTGTTTTGAGGTGTTTTCAGCTGTTTTTGGGACATGTCATATTTTGACATTTTTGTCATACTATAGCCTTGCTTCTTTGGTCAATTTTTGGTCATGCAATATTATTGCGTTTTTGGTATTTTTTGCAACATTCTATGCTATGTTGTGTCTTTTCACGCTATTTTAAGTTGTTTTGAGGTGTTTTCAGCTGTTTTTGGGACATGTCATATTTTGACATTTTTGCCATACTATAGCCTTGCTTTTTTGGTCAATTTTTGGTCATGCAATATTATTGCGTCTTTGGCCGTTTTTGCGAAAAATAGTACTATGGCGTATCGTTTCACGCTATTTTAAACTGTTTTGAGGTGTTTTCAGCTGTTTTTGGGACATGTCATATTTTGACATTTTCGCCATACTATAGCCTTGCGTTTTTGGTCAATTTTTGGTCATGCAATATTATAGCGTTTTTGGCGTTTTTTGCAACATTCTATGCTATGGCGTGTCTTTTCACGCTATTTTAAGTTGTTTTGAGGTGTTTTCAGCTGTTTTTGGGACATGTCATATTTTGAGATTTTTGCCATACTATAGCCTTGCTTCTTTGGTCAATTTTGGTCATGTATTATTATTGCGTTTTTTTGTCTTTTGAAAAAATAGTCCTATGGTGTATCGTTTCACGCTATTTTAAACTGTTTTGAGGTGTTTTCAGCTGTTTTTGGGACATGTCATATTTTGACATTTTCGCCATACTATAGCCTTGCTTTTTTGGTCAATTTTTTGTCATGCATTATTATAGCGTTTTTGGCTGTTTTGCAAAAAAATAATACTATGGCATGTCTTTTCGCGCTATTTTAAGTTGTTTTGAGGTGTTTTCAGCTGTTTTTGGGACATGTCATATTTTGACATTTTTGCCATACTATAGCCTTGCTTCTTTGGTCAATTTTTTGTCATGCAATATTATTGCGTGTTTGGCGTTTTTTGCGAAAAATAGTACTATGGCGCATCGTTTCACGCTATTTTAAACTGTTTTGAGGTGTTTTCAGCTGTTTTTGGGACATGTCATATTTTGACATTTTCGCCATACTATAGCCTTGCTTTTTTGGTCAATTTTTGGTCATGCAATATTAATGCGTTTTTGGTCCTTCCTGCAAAAGAATAGTACTATGGCATATCGTTTCACGCTATTTTAAACTGTTTTGAGGTGTTTTCAGCTGTTTTTGGGACATGTCATATTTTGACATTTTTGCCATACTATAGCCTTGCTCTTTTGGTCCGTTTTTGGTCTTCCATTATTATGGCATTTTTGGCCGTTTTTGCAAAAAAATAATACTATGGCGTGTCTTTTCACGCTATTGTAAGTTGTTTTGAGGTGTTTTCAGCTGTTTTTGGGACATGTCATATTTTGACATTTTCGCCATACTATAGCCTTGCTTTTTTGGTCAATTTTTGGTCATGCAATATTATGGCATTTTTGGCCGTTTTTGCAAAAAAATAATACTATGGCATGTTGTTTCATGCTATTTTAAACTGTTTTGAGGTGTTTTCAGCTGTTTTTGGGACATGTCATATTTTGACATTTTCGCCATACTATAGCCTTGCTTCTTCGGTCAAGTTTTGGTCATGCAATATTATTGCGTCTTTGGCGTATTTTGCGAAAAATAGTACTATGGCGTAACGTTTCACGCTATTTTAAACTGTTTTGAGGTGTTTTCAGCTGTTTTTGGGACATGTCATATTTTGACATTTTTGCCATACTATAGCCTTGCTTTTTTGGTCAATTTTTGGTCATGCAATATTATTGCATTTGGCGTTTTGCAAAAAATAGTACTATGGCGTGTTGTTTCATGCTATTTTAAACTGTTTTGAGGTGTTTTCAGCTGTTTTTGGGACATGTCATATTTTGACATTTTTGCCATACTATAGCCTTGCTCTTTTGGTCCGTTTTTGGTCTTCCATTATTATGGCATTTTTGGCCGTTTTTGCAAAAAAATAATACTATGGCGTGTCTTTTCACGCTATTGTAAGTTGTTTTGAGGTGTTTTCAGCTGTTTTTGGGACATGTCATATTTTGACATTTTCGCCATACTATAGCCTTGCTTTTTTGGTCAATTTTTGGTCATGCAATATTATGGCATTTTTGGCCGTTTTTGCAAAAAAATAATACTATGGCATGTTGTTTCATGCTATTTTAAACTGTTTTGAGGTGTTTTCAGCTGTTTTTAGGACATGTCATATTTTGACATTTTTGCCATACTATAGCCTTGCTTTTTTGGTCAATTTTTGGTCATGCAATATTAATGCGTCTTTGGCCCTTCCTGCAAAAGAATAGTACTATGGCATATTGTTTCACGCTATTTTAAACTGTTTTGAGGTGTTTTCAGCTGTTTTTAGGACATGTCATATTTTGACATTTTTGCCATACTATAGCCTTGCGTTTTTGGTCAATTTTTGGTCATGCAATATTATAGCGTTTTTGGCGTTTTTTGCAACATTCTATGCTATGGCGTGTCTTTTCACGCTATTGTAAGTTGTTTTGAGGTGTTTTCAGCTGTTTTTGGGACATGTCATATTTTGACATTTTTGCCATACTATAGCCTTGCTTCTTTGGTCAATTTTTGGTCATGCAATATTAATGCGTTTTTGGCCCTTCCTGCAAAAGAATAGTACTATGGCATATCGTTTCACGCTATTTTAAACTGTTTTGAGGTGTTTTCAGCTGTTTTTAGGACATGTCATATTTTGACATTTTTGCCATACTATAGCCTTGCTCTTTTGGTCCGTTTTTGGTCATTCATTATTATGGCATTTTTGGCCGTTTTTGCAAAAAAATAATACTATGGTGTGTTGTTTCATGCCATTTTAAACTGTTTTGAGGTGTTTTCAGCTGTTTTTGGGAAATGTCATATTTTGACATTTTTGCCATACTATAGCCTTGCTTCTTCGGTCAATTTTTGGTCATGCAATATTATTGCGTCTTTGGCGTTTTTTGCGAAAAATAGTACTATGGCGTGTCTTTTCACGCTATTGTAAGTTGTTTTGAGGTGTTTTCAGCTGTTTTTGGGACATGTCATATTTTGACATTTTTGCCATACTATAGCCTTGCTTTTTTGGTCAATTTTTGGTCATGCAATATTAATGCGTCTTTGGCCCTTCCTGCAAAATAATAGTACTATGGCATATCGTTTCACGCTATTTTAAACTGTTTTGAGGTGTTTTCAGCTGTTTTTAGGACATGTCATATTTTGACATTTTTGCCATACTATAGCCTTGCGTTTTGGTCAATTTTGGTCATGCAATATTATAGCGTTTTGGCGTTTTTTGCAACATTCTATGCTATGGCGTGTCTTTTCACGCTATTTTAAGTTGTTTTGAGGTGTTTTCAGCTGTTTTTGGGACATGTCATATTTTGAGATTTTTGCCATACTATAGCCTTGCTTCTTTGGTCAATTTTTGGTCATGTATTATTATGGCATTTTTGGCCATTTTTGCAAAAAAATAATACTATGGCATGTCTTTTCGCGCTATTTCAAGCTGTTTTGAGGTGTTTTCAGCCGTTTTTGGGACATGTCATATTTTGACATTTTTGCCATACTATAGCCTTGCTTCTTTGGTCAATTTTTGGTCATGCAATATTATTGCGTTTTTGGTATTTTTTGCAACATTCTATGCCATGTTGTGTCTTTTCACGCTATTTAAAGTTGTTTTGAGGTGTTTTCAGCTGTTTTTGGGACATGTCATATTTTGACATTTTGCCATACTATAGCCTTGCTTTTTGGTCAATTTTTGGTCATGCAATATTATTGCGTCTTTGGCCGTTTTGCGAAAAATAGTACTATGGCGTGTCGTTTCACGCTATTTTAAACTGTTTTGAGGTGTTTTCAGCTGTTTTAGGACATGTCATATTTTGACATTTTGCCATACTATAGCCTTGCGTTTTGGTCAATTTTTGGTCATGCAATATTATAAGCGTTTTTGGCGTTTTGCAACATTCTATGCTATGGCGTGTCTTTTCACGCTATTTTAAGTTGTTTTGAGGTGTTTTCAGCTGTTTTTGGGACATGTCATATTTTGAGATTTTTGCCATACTATAGCCTTGCTTCTTTGGTCAATTTTTGGTCATGTATTATTATTGCGTTTTTGGCTGTTTTTTGCGAAAAATAGTACTATGGCGTATCGTTTCATGCTATTTTAAACTGTTTTGAGGTGTTTTTAGCTGTTTTTGGGACATGTCATTTTTTGACATTTTCGCCATACTATAGCCTTGCTTTTTTGGTCAATTTTTGGTCATGCAATATTATTGCGTCTTTGGCCGCTTTTGCGAAAAATAGTACTATGGCGTGTCGTTTCACGCTATTTTAAACTGTTTTGAGGTGTTTTCAGCTGTTTTTGGGACATGTCATATTTTGACATTTTGCCATACTATAGCCTTGCTTTTTGGTCCGTTTTGGTCATTCATTATTATGGCATTTTGGCCGTTTTGCAAAAAAATAATATTATGGCATGTTGTTTCATGCTATTTTAAACTGTTTTGAGGTGTTTTCAGCTGTTTTTGGGACATGTCATATTTTGACATTTTTGCCATACTATAGCCTTGCTTTTTTGGTCAATTTTTGGTCATGCAATATTATTGCGTTTTTGGCCGTTTTTGCGAAAAATAGTACTATTGTGCATCGTTTCACGCTATTTTAAGTTATTTTGAGGTGTTTTCAGCTGTTTTTGGGACATGTCATATTTTGACATTTTTGCCATACTATAGCCTTGCTTTTTTGGTCAATTTTTGGTCATGCAATATTAATGCGTTTTTGGCCCTTCCTGCAAAAGAATAGTACTATGGCATATCGTTTCACGCTATTTTAAACTGTTTTGAGGTGTTTTCAGCTGTTTTTAGGACATGTCATATTTTGACATTTTTGCCATACTATAGCCTTGCTCTTTTGGTCAATTTTGGTCATGCAATATTATTGCGTCTTTGGCCGTTTTGCGAAAAATAGTACTATGGCGTGTTGTTTCATGCTATTTTAAACTGTTTTGAGGTGTTTTCAGCTGTTTTTGGGACATGTCATATTTTGACATTTTTGCCATACTATAGCCTTGCTCTTTTGGTCCGTTTTGGTCATTCATTATTATGGCATTTTGGCCGTTTTTGCAAAAAAATAATACTATGGTGTGTTGTTTCATGCCATTTTAAACTGTTTTGAGGTGTTTTCAGCTGTTTTTGGGAAATGTCATATTTTGACATTTTTGCCATACTATAGCCTTGCTTCTTCGGTCAATTTTTGGTCATGCAATATTATTGCGTCTTTGGCGTTTTTTGCGAAAAATAGTACTATGGCGTGTCTTTTCACGCTATTGTAAGTTGTTTTGAGGTGTTTTCAGCTGTTTTTGGGACATGTCATATTTTGACATTTTTGCCATACTATAGCCTTGCTTTTTTGGTCAATTTTTGGTCATGCAATATTAATGCGTCTTTGGCCCTTCCTGCAAAATAATAGTACTATGGCATATCGTTTCACGCTATTTTAAACTGTTTTGAGGTGTTTTCAGCTGTTTTTAGGACATGTCATATTTTGACATTTTGCCATACTATAGCCTATGCTTTTTGGTCAATTTTGGTCATGCAATATTATAGCGTTTTTGGCGTTTTGCAACATTCTATGCTATGGCGTGTCTTTTCACGCTATTTTAAGTTGTTTTGAGGTGTTTTCAGCTGTTTTTGGGACATGTCATATTTTGAGATTTTTGCCATACTATAGCCTTGCTTCTTTGGTCAATTTTTGGTCATGTATTATTATTGCGTTTTTGGCTGTTTTTTGCGAAAAATAGTACTATGGCGTATCGTTTCATGCTATTTTAAACTGTTTTGAGGTGTTTTTAGCTGTTTTTGGGACATGTCATATTTTGACATTTTTGCCATACTATAGCCTTGCTTTTTTGGTCAATTTTTGGTCATGTATTATTATGGCATTTTGGCCGTTTTGCAAAAAATAATACTATGGCATGTCTTTTCGCGCTATTTCAAGCTGTTTTGAGGTGTTTTCAGCCGTTTTTGGGACATGTCATATTTTGACATTTTTGCCATACTATAGCCTTGCTTCTTTGGTCAATTTTTGGTCATGCAATATTATTGCGTTTTGGTATTTTTGCAACATTCTATGCCATGTTGTGTCTTTTCACGCTATTTAAAGTTGTTTTGAGGTGTTTTCAGCTGTTTTTGGGACATGTCATATTTTGACATTTTCGCCATACTATAGCCTTGCTTTTTTGGTCAATTTTTGGTTATGCATTATTATTGCGTTTTTGGCATTTTTTGCGAAAAATAGTACTATGGCGTATCGTTTCACGCTATTTTAAACTGTTTTGAGGTGTTTTCAGCTGTTTTTGGGACATGTCATATTTTGACATTTTTGCCATACTATAGCCTTGCTTTTTTGGTCCGTTTTTGGTCATTCATTATTATGGCATTTTTGGCCGTTTTTGCAAAAAAATAATATTATGGCATGTTGTTTCATGCTATTTTAAACTGTTTTGGGGTGTTTTCAGCTGTTTTTGGGACATGTCATATTTTGACATTTTTGCCATACTATAGCCTTGCTTTTTTGGTCAATTTTTGGTCATGCAATATTATTGCGTTTTTGGCCGTTTTTGCGAAAAATAGTACTATTGTGCATCATTTCACGCTATTTTAAGTTATTTTGAGGTGTTTTCAGCTGTTTTTGGGACATGTCATATTTTGACATTTTTGCCATACTATAGCCTTGCTTTTTTGGGCAAATTTTGGTCATGCAATATTATTGCGTTTTTGGCGTTTTGCGAAAAATAGTACTATGGCATCGTTTCACGCTTATTTTAAGTTGTTTTGAGGTGTTTTAGCTGTTTTGGGACATGTCATATTTTGACATTTTCGCCATACTATAGCCTTGCTTTTTTGGTCAATTTTTGGTCATGCAATATTATTGCGTCTTTGGCCGTTTTTGCGAAAAATAGTACTATGGCGTATCGTTTCACGCTATTTTAAACTGTTTTGAGGTGTTTTCAGCTGTTTTTGGGACATGTCATATTTTGACATTTTTGCCATACTATAGCCTTGCTCTTTTGGTCCGTTTTTGGTCATTCATTATTATGGCATTTTTGGCCGTTTTTGCAAAAAAATAATACTATGGTGTGTTGTTTCATGCCATTTTAAACTGTTTTGAGGTGTTTTCAGCTGTTTTTGGGACATGTCATATTTTGACATTTTCGCCATACTATAGCCTTGCTTTTTTGGTCAATTTTTGGTCATGCAATATTATTGCGTCTTTGGCGTTTTTTGCGAAAAATAGTACTATGGCGTGTCTTTTCACGCTATTGTAAGTTGTTTTGAGGTGTTTTCAGCTGTTTTTGGGACATGTCATATTTTGACATTTTTGCCATACTATAGCCTTGCTTTTTTGGTCAATTTTTGGTCATGCAATATTAATGCGTCTTTGGCCCTTCCTGCAAAAGAATAGTACTATGGCATATCGTTTCACGCTATTTTAAACTGTTTTGAGGTGTTTTCAGCTGTTTTTGGGACATGTCATATTTTGACATTTTTGCCATACTATAGCCTTGCTTTTTTGGTCAGTTTTTGGTCATGCAATATTATAGCGTTTTTGGCGTTTTTTGCAACATTCTATGCTATGGCGTGTCTTTTCACGCTATTGTAAGTTGTTTTGAGGTGTTTTCAGCTGTTTTTGGGACATGTCATATTTTGACATTTTTGCCATACTATAGCCTTGCTTTTTTGGTCAATTTTTGGTCATGCAATATTAATGCGTCTTTGGCCCTTCCTGCAAAAGAATAGTACTATGGCATATCGTTTCACGCTATTTTAAACTGTTTTGAGGTGTTTTCAGCTGTTTTTAGGACATGTCATATTTTGACATTTTTGCCATACTATAGCCTATGCTTTTGGTCAATTTTGGTCATGCAATATTATAGCGTTTTGGCGTTTTTGCAACATTCTATGCTATGGCGTGTCTTTTCACGCTATTTTAAGTTGTTTTGAGGTGTTTTCAGCTGTTTTTGGGACATGTCATATTTTGAGATTTTTGCCATACTATAGCCTTGCTTCTTTGGTCAATTTTTGGTCATGTATTATTATTGCGTTTTTGGCTGTCTTTTGCGAAAAATAGTACTATGGCGTATCGTTTCATGCTATTTTAAACTGTTTTGAGGTGTTTTTAGCTGTTTTTGGGACATGTCATATTTTGACATTTTTGCCATACTATAGCCTTGCTTTTTTGGTCAATTTTTGGTCATGTATTATTATGGCATTTTTGGCCGTTTTTGCAAAAAAATAATACTATGGCATGTCTTTTCGCGCTATTTCAAGCTGTTTTGAGGTGTTTTCAGCCGTTTTTGGGACATGTCATATTTTGACATTTTTGCCATACTATAGCCTTGCTTCTTTGGTCAATTTTTGGTCATGCAATATTATTGCGTTTTTGGTATTTTTTGCAACATTCTATGCTATGTTGTGTCTTTTCACGCTATTTTAAGTTGTTTTGAGGTGTTTTCAGCTGTTTTTGGGACATGTCATATTTTGAGATTTTTGCCATACTATAGCCTTGCTTCTTTGGTCAATTTTTGGTCATGTATTATTATTGCGTTTTTGGCCGTTTTTTGCGAAAAATAGTACTATGGCGTATCGTTTCACGCTATTTTAAACTGTTTTGAGGTGTTTTCAGCTGTTTTTGGGACATGTCATATTTTGACATTTTCGCCATACTATAGCCTTGCTTTTTTGGTCAATTTTGGTCATGCAATATTATAGCGTTTTTGGCGTTTTTTGCAACATTCTATGCTATGGCGTGTCTTTTCACGCTATTTTAAGTTGTTTTGAGGTGTTTTCAGCTGTTTTTGGGACATGTCATATTTTGACATTTTTGCCATACTATAGCCTTGCTTTTTTGGTCAATTTTTGGTCATGCAATATTAATGCGTCTTTGGCCCTTCCTGCAAAAGAATAGTACTATGGCATATTGTTTCACGCTATTTTAAACTGTTTTGAGGTGTTTTCAGCTGTTTTTAGGACATGTCATATTTTGACATTTTTGCCATACTATAGCCTTGCGTTTTTGGTCAATTTTTGGTCATGCAATATTATAGCGTTTTTGGCGTTTTTTGCAACATTCTATGCTATGGCGTGTCTTTTCACGCTATTTTAAGTTGTTTTGAGGTGTTTTCAGCTGTTTTTGGGACATGTCATATTTTGAGATTTTTGCCATACTATAGCCTTGCTTCTTTGGTCAATTTTTGGTCATGCATTATTATTGCGTTTTTGGCATTTTTTGCGAAAAATAGTACTATGGCGTATCGTTTCACGCTATTTTAAACTGTTTTGAGGTGTTTTTAGCTGTTTTTGGGACATGTCATTTTTGACATTTTCGCCATACTATAGCCTTGCTTTTTTGGTCAATTTTGGTCATGCAATATTATTGCGTCTTTGGCCGTTTTTGCGAAAAATAGTACTATGGCGTATCGTTTCACGCTATTTTAAACTGTTTTGAGGTGTTTTCAGCTGTTTTTGGGACATGTCATATTTTGACATTTTTGCCATACTATAGCCTTGCTTTTTTGGTCCGTTTTTGGTCATTCATTATTATGGCATTTTTGGCCGTTTTTGCAAAAAAATAATATTATGGCATGTTGTTTCATGCTATTTTAAACTGTTTTGAGGTGTTTTCAGCTGTTTTTGGGACATGTCATATTTTGACATTTTTGCCATACTATAGCCTTGCTTTTTTGGTCAATTTTTGGTCATGCAATATTATTGCGTTTTTGGCCGTTTTGCGAAAAATAGTACTATTGTGCATCGTTTCACGCTATTTTAAGTTATTTTGAGGTGTTTTCAGCTGTTTTTGGGACATGTCATATTTTGACATTTTGCCATACTATAGCCTTGCTTTTTGGTCAATTTTGGTCATGCAATATTAATGCGTTTTGGCCCTTCCTGCAAAAGAATAGTACTATGGCATATCGTTTCACGCTATTTTAAACTGTTTTGAGGTGTTTTCAGCTGTTTTTAGGACATGTCATATTTTGACATTTTTGCCATACTATAGCCTTGCTCTTTTGGTCAATTTTTGGTCATGCAATATTATTGCGTCTTTGGCCGTTTTTGCGAAAAATAGTACTATGGCGTGTTGTTTCATGCTATTTTAAACTGTTTTGAGGTGTTTTCAGCTGTTTTTGGGACATGTCATATTTTGACATTTTTGCCATACTATAGCCTTGCTCTTTTGGTCCGTTTTTGGTCATTCATTATTATGGCATTTTTGGCCGTTTTTGCAAAAAAATAATACTATGGTGTGTTGTTTCATGCCATTTTAAACTGTTTTGAGGTGTTTTCAGCTGTTTTTGGGAAATGTCATATTTTGACATTTTTGCCATACTATAGCCTTGCTTCTTCGGTCAATTTTTGGTCATGCAATATTATTGCGTCTTTGGCGTTTTGCGAAAAATAGTACTATGGCGTGTCTTTTCACGCTATTGTAAGTTGTTTTGAGGTGTTTTCAGCTGTTTTTGGGACATGTCATATTTTGACATTTTGCCATACTATAGCCTTGCTTTTTTGGTCAATTTTGGTCATGCAATATTAATGCGTCTTTGGCCCTTCCTGCAAAATAATAGTACTATGGCCTATCCTTTCACGCTATTTTAAACTGTTTTGAGGTGTTTTCAGCTGTTTTTAGGACATGTCATATTTTGACATTTTTGCCATACTATAGCCTTGCGTTTTTGGTCAATTTTTGGTCATGCAATATTATAGCGTTTTTGGCGTTTTTTGCAACATTCTATGCTATGGCGTGTCTTTTCACGCTATTTTAAGTTGTTTTGAGGTGTTTTCAGCTGTTTTTGGGACATGTCATATTTTGAGATTTTTGCCATACTATAGCCTTGCTTCTTTGGTCAATTTTTGGTCATGTATTATTATTGCGTTTTTGGCTGTTTTTTGCGAAAAATAGTACTATGGCGTATCGTTTCATGCTATTTTAAACTGTTTTGAGGTGTTTTTAGCTGTTTTTGGGACATGTCATATTTTGACATTTTTGCCATACTATAGCCTTGCTTTTTTGGTCAATTTTGGTCATGTATTATTATGGCATTTTGGCCGTTTTGCAAAAAAATAATACTATGGCATGTCTTTTCGCTTATTTCAAGCTGTTTTGAGGTGTTTTCAGCCGTTTTGGGACATGTCATATTTTGACATTTTTGCCATACTATAGCCTTGCTTCTTTGGTCAATTTTTGGTCATGCAATATTATTGCGTTTTGGTATTTTTTGCAACATTCTATGCTATGTTGTGTCTTTTCACGCTATTTAAAGTTGTTTTGAGGTGTTTTCAGCTGTTTTTGGGACATGTCATATTTTGACATTTTCGCCATACTATAGCCTTGCTTTTTTGGTCAATTTTTGGTCATGCAATATTATTGCGTCTTTGGCCGTTTTTGCAAAAAATAGTACTATGGCGTATCGTTTCACGCTATTTTAAACTGTTTTGAGGTGTTTTCAGCTGTTTTTGGGACATGTCATATTTTGACATTTTTGCCATACTATAGCCTTGCTTTTTTGGTCCGTTTTTGGTCATTCATTATTATGGCATTTTTGGCCGTTTTTGCAAAAAAATAATATTATGGCATGTTGTTTCATGCTATTTTAAACTGTTTTGGGGTGTTTTCAGCTGTTTTTGGGACATGTCATATTTTGACATTTTTGCCATACTATAGCCTTGCTTTTTTGGTCAATTTTTGGTCATGCAATATTAATGCGTTTTTGGCCCTTCCTGCAAAAGAATAGTACTATGGCGTATCGTTTCACGCTATTTTAAACTGTTTTGAGGTGTTTTCAGCTGTTTTTAGGACATGTCATATTTTGACATTTTCGCCATACTATAGCCTTGCTTTTTGGTCAATTTTTGGTCATTCAATATTATTGCGTCTTTGGCCGTTTTTGCGAAAAATAGTACTATGGCGTATCGTTTCACGCTATTTTAAACTGTTTTGAGGTGTTTTCAGCTGTTTTTGGGACATGTCATATTTTGACATTTTCGCCATACTATAGCCTTGCTTTTTTGGTCAATTTTTGGTCATGCAATATTATTGCGTCTTTGGCCGTTTTTGCGAAAAAATAGTACTATGGCGTATCGTTTCACGCTATTTTAAACTGTTTTGAGGTGTTTTCAGCTGTTTTGGGACATGTCATATTTTGACATTTTGCCATACTATAGCCTTGCTTTTTTGGTCCGTTTTTGGTCATTCATTATTATGGCATTTTTGGCCGTTTTTGCAAAAAAATAATATTATGGCATGTTGTTTCATGCTATTTTAAACTGTTTTGAGGTGTTTTCAGCTGTTTTTGGGACATGTCATATTTTGACATTTTTGCCATACTATAGCCTTGCTTTTTTGGTCAATTTTTGGTCATGCAATATTATTGCGTTTTTGGCCGTTTTTGCGAAAAATAGTACTATTGTGCATCGTTTCACGCTATTTTAAGTTATTTTGAGGTGTTTTCAGCTGTTTTTGGGACATGTCATATTTTGACATTTTTGCCATACTATAGCCTTGCTTTTTGGTCAATTTTGGTCATGCAATATTAATGCGTTTTGGCCCTTCCTGCAAAAGAATAGTACTATGGCATATCGTTTCACGCTATTTTAAACTGTTTTGAGGTGTTTTCAGCTGTTTTTGGACATGTCATATTTTGACATTTTCGCCATACTATAGCCTTGCTTTTGGTCAATTTTTGGTCATGCAATATTATTGCGTCTTTGGCCGTTTTTGCGAAAAATAGTACTATGGCGTATCGTTTCACGCTATTTTAAACTGTTTTGAGGTGTTTTCAGCTGTTTTTGGGACATGTCATATTTTGACATTTTTGCCATACTATAGCCTTGCTCTTTTGGTCCGTTTTTGGTCATTCATTATTATGGCATTTTTGGCCGTTTTTGCAAAAAAATAATACTATGGTGTGTTGTTTCATGCCATTTTAAACTGTTTTGAGGTGTTTTCAGCTGTTTTTGGGACATGTCATATTTTGACATTTTCGCCATACTATAGCCTTGCTTTTTTGGTCAATTTTTGGTCATGCAATATTATTGCGTCTTTGGCGTTTTTTGCGAAAAATAGTACTATGGCGTGTCTTTTCACGCTATTGTAAGTTGTTTTGAGGTGTTTTCAGCTGTTTTTGGGACATGTCATATTTTGACATTTTTGCCATACTATAGCCTTGCTTTTTTGGTCAATTTTGGTCACGCAATATTAATGCGTTTTTGGCCCTTCTTGCAAAAGAATAGTACTATGGCATATCGTTTCACGCTATTTTAAACTGTTTTGAGGTGTTTTCAGCTGTTTTTAGGACATGTCATATTTTGACATTTTCGCCATACTATAGCCTTGCGTTTTTGGTCAATTTTTGGTCATGCAATATTATAGCGTTTTTGGCGTTTTTTGCAACATTCTATGCTATGGCGTGTCTTTTCACGCTATTTTAAGTTGTTTTGAGGTGTTTTCAGCTGTTTTTGGGACATGTCATATTTTGAGATTTTTGCCATACTATAGCCTTGCTTCTTTGGTCAATTTTTGGTCATGTATTATTATTGCGTTTTTGGCTGTTTTTTGCGAAAAATAGTACTATGGCGTATCGTTTCATGCTATTTTAAACTGTTTTGAGGTGTTTTTAGCTGTTTTTGGGACATGTCATATTTTGACATTTTTGCCATACTATAGCCTTGCTTTTTTGGTCAATTTTTGGTCATTCGTTATTATGGCATTTTGGCCGTTTTGCAAAAAATAATACTATGGCGTGTCTTTTCGCGCTATTTTAAGTTGTTTTGAGGTGTTTTCAGCTGTTTTTGGGACATGTCATATTTTGACATTTTTGCCATACTATAGCCTTGCTTCTTTGGTCAATTTTTGGTCATGCAATATTATTGCGTTTTTGGTATTTTTTGCAACATTCTATGCTATGTTGTGTCTTTTCACGCTATTTAAAGTTGTTTTGAGGTGTTTTCAGCTGTTTTTGGGACATGTCATATTTTGACATTTTCGCCATACTATAGCCTTGCTTTTTTGGTCAATTTTTGGTCATGCAATATTATTGCGTCTTTGGCCGTTTTTGCGAAAAATAGTACTATGGCGTATCGTTTCACGCTATTTTAAACTGTTTTGAGGTGTTTTCAGCTGTTTTTGGGACATGTCATATTTTGACATTTTTGCCATACTATAGCCTTGCTTTTTTGGTCCGTTTTTGGTCATTCATTATTATGGCATTTTTGGCCGTTTTTGCAAAAAAATAATATTATGGCATGTTGTTTCATGCTATTTTAAACTGTTTTGAGGTGTTTTCAGCTGTTTTTGGGACATGTCATATTTTGACATTTTTGCCATACTATAGCCTTGCTTTTTTGGTCAATTTTTGGTCATGCAATATTATTGCGTTTTTGCGAAAAATAGTACTATTGTGCATCGTTTCACGCTATTTTAAGTTATTTTGAGGTGTTTTCAGCTGTTTTTGGGACATGTCATATTTTGACATTTTTGCCATACTATAGCCTTGCTTTTTTGGTCAATTTTTGGTCATGCAATATTAATGCGTTTTTGGCCCTTCCTGCAAAAGAATAGTACTATGGCATATCGTTTCACGCTATTTTAAACTGTTTTGAGGTGTTTTCAGCTGTTTTTAGGACATGTCATATTTTGACATTTTCGCCATACTATAGCCTTGCTTTTTTGGTCAATTTTTGGTCATGCAATATTATTGCGTCTTTGGCCGTTTTTGCGAAAAATAGTACTATGGCGTATCGTTTCACGCTATTTTAAACTGTTTTGAGGTGTTTTCAGCTGTTTTTGGGACATGTCATATTTTGACATTTTTGCCATACTATAGCCTTGCTCTTTTGGTCCGTTTTTGGTCATTCATTATTATGGCATTTTTGGCCGTTTTTGCAAAAAAATAATACTATGGTGTGTTTTTTCATGCTATTTTGAACTGTTTTGAGGTGTTTTCAGCTGTTTTTGGGACATGTCATATTTTGACATTTTTGCCATACTATAGCCTTGCTTTTTTGGTCCATTTTTGGTCATGCAATATTATTATTTTTGGTATTTTTTGCAACATTCTATGCTATGTTGTGTCTTTTCACGCTATTTTAAACTGTTTTGAGGTGTTTTCAGCTGTTTTTGGGACATGTCATATTTTGACATTTTTGCCATACTATAGCCTTGCTTTTTTGGTCAATTTTTGGTCATGCAATATTAATGCGTCTTTGGCCCTTCCTGCAAAAGAATAGTACTATGGCATATCGTTTCACGCTATTTTAAACTGTTTTGAGGTGTTTTCAGCTGTTTTTAGGACATGTCATATTTTGACATTTTTGCCATACTATAGCCTTGCGTTTTTGGTCAATTTTTGGTCATGCAATATTATAGCGTTTTTGGCGTTTTTTGCAACATTCTATGCTATGGCGTGTCTTTTCACGCTATTTTAAGTTGTTTTGAGGTGTTTTCAGCTGTTTTTGGGACATGTCATATTTTGACATTTTTGCCATACTATAGCCTTGCTTCTTTGGTCAATTTTTGGTTATGCATTATTATTGCTTTTTTGTCTTTTGTGACAAAAAGTACTATGGCGTATCGTTTCATGCTATTTTAAACTGTTTTGAGGTGTTTTTAGCTGTTTTTGGGACATGTCATATTTTGACATTTTTGCCATACTATAGCCTTGCTTTTTTGGTCAATTTTTGGTCATTCGTTATTATGGCATTTTTGGCCGTTTTTGCAAAAAAATAATACTATGGCGTGTCTTTTCGCGCTATTTTAAGTTGTTTTGAGGTGTTTTCAGCTGTTTTTGGGACATGTCATATTTTGACATTTTCGCCATACTATAGCCTTGCTTTTTTGGTCAATTTTTGGTCATGCAATATTATTGCGTTTTTGGCCGTTTTTGCGAAAAATAGTACTATTGTGCATCGTTTCACGCTATTTTAAGTTATTTTGAGGTGTTTTCAGCTGTTTTTGGGACATGTCATATTTTGACATTTTTGCCATACTATAGCCTTGCTTTTTTGGTCAATTTTTGGTCATGCAATATTAATGCGTTTTTGGCCCTTCCTGCAAAAGAATAGTACTATGGCGTATCGTTTCACGCTATTTTAAACTGTTTTGAGGTGTTTTCAGCTGTTTTTGGGACATGTCATATTTTGACATTTTCGCCATACTATAGCCTTGCTTTTTTGGTCAATTTTTGGTCATGCAATATTATTGCGTCTTTGGCCGTTTTTGCGAAAAATAGTACTATGGCGTATCGTTTCACGCTATTTTAAACTGTTTTGAGGTGTTTTCAGCTGTTTTTGGGACATGTCATATTTTGACATTTTCGCCATACTATAGCCTTGCTTTTTTGGTCAATTTTTGGTCATGCAATATTATAGCGTTTTTGGCGTTTTTTGCAACATTCTATGCTATGGCGTGTCTTTTCACGCAATTGTAAGTTGTTTTGAGGTGTTTTCAGCTGTTTTTGGGACATGTCATATTTTGACATTTTTGCCATACTATAGCCTTGCTCTTTTGGTCCGTTTTTGGTCATTCATTATTATGGCATTTTTGGCCGTTTTTGCAAAAAAATAATACTATGGTGTGTTGTTTCATGCCATTTTAAACTTTTTTGAGGTGTTTTCAGCTGTTTTTGGGACATGTCATATTTTGACATTTTTGCCATACTATATGTACCCAAAATGGCTGAAAATGACTTGTAGACTCGGGCCATAGCATACAATGTTGAAAAAAAGGGCCAAAAACGTCATAATTTAGCATGTCAAAAAAGGGTCAAAAACCGCATGGTATATAGTATGGCGAAAAATGTCAAATTTTGACGTGTCCCAAAAATGGCTGAAAACCACTTCTCATAGCTCGTAGACACGTGCCATAGTAAAGCATTTTGAAAAATATTTTTAAAAAGGCAGAAAACTGTGTAGTACAGTATTGCCAAAAAGTCGCTGAAA